>NC_083404.1:97693230-97993230 GCF_020745735.1 Hemiscyllium ocellatum | reverse complement strand
CATGGGATTTTGTACACTACATTGGATTTGCTCATGCTGGGTATCGGGTCCTTTGTCCTGGTGAGTTGTTGTCTGAGAGTGGCTGTTGGTTTGTGTGCTATTATGAGTCCCAGTGGTCGCAGCAGTCTGGCTGTCAGTTCAGAAATGCTCCTGATTTCTGGTAGTGTGGCCAGTCCTTTGGGTTGTGGCATGTCCTCATTTTGTTGTCTTTCCCTTAGGCATCTGTTGATGAAATTGCAGGGGGGTATTCATTTATGGTGAATACCTTATATAGGTGTTCTTCCTCCTCTTTTTGTAGTTCTGGTGTGCTGCAGTGTGTTGTGGCCCTTTTGAATAATGTCCTGATGCAACTTCATTTGTGTGTGTTGGGGTGGTTGCTTTCATAGTTCAGGGCTTGATCTGTGTGTGTGGCTTTTCTGTATACCTTTGTGGTGAATTCTCCGTTCGGTGTTCTCTGTACCATCACGTCTAGGAATGGGAGCTGGTTGTCCTTTTCTTCCTCTCTCGTGAATCAGATTCCTGTGAGTGTGGCATTGATGATCCGGTGTGTGTTCTCTATTTCTGTGTTTTTAATGATTACAAAGGTGTCGTCCACGTATCTGACCCAGAGTTTGGGTTGTAATTGCGTTCTGACAAAGGCAGAATGACGGTCATCCTGGACAAATCAGATTACACTCAAAAGGCAGAACAACTACTTGCAGATACCAACACCTACCAAAAGAGGGAGTTTGATCCCACTCCACAGTTCACCAATAGGATAAACAACACACTGAAGAATCTACAAAAAAACGGACAGATAACCAGGTCGGACCTATAAAGAATGAAACCGGAAAGCAACTACACCCCCAGATTCTATGGACTACCTAAAGTACACAAACCAGACATCCCACTCAGACCCATAGTATCACTACCAGGAACACCATCACACAAACTGGCTAAAGAGCTACAACAGAAACTGAAACACCTGATCAGCGGATCCAGACACTCTATACAGTCAACACAAGAATTCTTGGACATCATCAGAAATATACACATAGACAAGGAAGAAATCATTGTCTCAATGTAACAGCACTGTTCACCTCTATTGACAAAACCCTAGCCAGAGAAACAATATCCAACCTGCTGGACATACATAACAGACAACAGGACGTTGAACCTATTAACAAAGACGGCATACTTAAACTATTGGACCTGTACCTCACAACACACTTCACATTCAACAACCAGATATATGACCAAATCAATGGAACACCCATGGGCTCACCGATCTCCAGACTCATAGCAGAAGCAGTAATGCAAAGGTTAGAAAAAACAGTTTTAACGCAATTACAACCCAAACTCTGGGTCAGATACGTGGACGACACCTTTGTAATCATTAAAAACACAGAAATAGAGAACACACACCGGATCTTCAACGCCATACTCACAGGAATCCGATTCACGAGAGAGGAAGAAAAGGACAACCAGCTCCCATTCCTAGACGTGATGGTACAGAGAACACCGAACGGAGAATTCACCACAAAGGTATACAGAAAAGCCACACATACAGATCAAGTCCTGAACTATGAAAGCAACCACCCCAACACACACACAAACGAAGTTGCATCAGGACATTATTCAAAAGGGCCACAACACACTGCAGCACACCAGAACTACAAAAAGAGGAGGAAGAACACCTATACAAGGTATTCACCAAAAACGGATACCCACGCAATTTCATCAACAGATGCCTAAGGGAAAGACAACGAAATGAGGACATGCCACAACCCAAAGGACTGGCCACACTACCAGAAATCAGGAGCATTTCTGAACTGACAGCCAGACTGCTGCGACCACTGGGACTCATAACAGCACACAAACCAACAGCCACTCTCAGACAACAACTCACCAGGACAAAGGACCCAATACCCAGCATGAGCAAAACCAACATAGTGTACAAAATCCCATGCAAGGACTGCACAAAACACTACATAGGACAAACAGGAAGACAGCTAACAACCCGCATCCATGAACACCAACTAGCCACCAAACGACACGACCAGCTATACTTAGTAGCCATACACTCAGATGACAAACAACATGAACTCGATTGGGACAACACCACTATGATAGGGCAAGCCAAACAGAGAACATCCAGGGAATTCCTAGAGGCATGGCAGTCATCCACAAATTCTATCAACAGACACATCGACCTAGACCCTATATACCGGCCACCGCAGCAGACAGCAACTGACAACCGCAAGCAGCAGATTCAAACCACTATAAAGGCCAAAGGAATCAGCACAAAAACACTTCACAGGAGGCTCCCAAGCACTGAGGATGTCACCTAGAAAGGGGACGAAACGTTTGCAACAAAAACTCCCAGCTCGGCGAACAGAACCACAACAATGAGCACCCGAGCTACAAATCTTCTCACAAACTTTGAACATCTGGACAGGTATATGAATAGGAAAGATTTACAGGGACATGGACCAAATGCAGGCAAATGGAACTAGTTCAGTTTAGGAAACCTGGTCAGCATGGGCAAGTTGGACCAAAGTGCCAGTTTCGATGATGTATGACTCTACAACTCTATGATGCTATGATTTTATCTTTATGAACTCTTGGCTGTATAAAGCATCTGCTTATTAATGCTTGCATTTTCCAAACCACTAAATGCCTTGCCATAGAAACGTCATATAGTACTCATAATATCTTCTTAAAATATTTGGCAGCAATATTTGATAAACAATTGTCTATTCTTCAGTCACAGGTCTGTCAGGATGTCTCCAAATCCTTTTCAGAACTCAGTTTTTCATATAATAGCATTGTGAAACTCTTTCAACCTCAGTTTCAGAGTCAGCTATGTGTTCTTTATTCATGATTTTAGCTTTTAAGATTCATATAAACCTGTCAAAAAACTGCTTTACTTAACCCTTTCAAGTTCAATATTGATTTGGCCGGACTTTTTTTTTAATTTGGAAAACTCTATCAATATGAGTCAGGTGTTAACTCGTGTATTGTCAATTCAACATTTTTAAACAGTGTAATGGTCATGAAAACCTTCCCTAAAAGGAAGGATAAATTTCCTTTCTTTTACCTGTCAACATATTCTACATGGGCAGTGTCCAATACTCTTTTGCCCAATTAATTTGTCTAGCAATTTTCTCAAATTACATGTGGAAAGCCTCCACATTCTTCATTTCAAATTTTGGCAGAGCCTGTGCAAACTTAAACATTTCTGTGTAGCATTTAGATTAGTCTCAAATTCTTCCTCCCAGAGCCTGCATCAGAATCTGATGGCTCCTCTCTAAATTTATATTCATATTCTCCCACTTACTCTCTCTTTTACAAAACTAATTTTTTGATATCTACTCTTTTCATTTCCGTTTTCTTTCTTTTTAATTTCATCTCCCTTTTCTTATTGTTTTCTGAGATCTCTAGTTCCTTCATTTTTTTTCCTCATGCTCAAACTGCTTTGATTAAAATGGAATATCATCTGATTCTGAAGTTTCATCACCCAGATTAACTGATCTTACAGTCCATCAATTTCTCTTCAAGTACCTTTCACTTCCTCCCAGGAGTTATGGAGTGGCTGGTTCACAAATTTTAAAGTCATTTACATAATAGTTAAAAGCAATAATTTACAGCAATACTTTCCCAACTAGGGTGGGAAAATAAATTAGATTTCTTCAGGCCTCGCACTGCAAAGGCACATCGTCAGTCACACCAGAGAGCGTTCACACCCACAAGCTGTTCAGTTATCTGGGAGACAGTCATCGACAACTAGGGACCCCTCCACAAACCAGTCAGCTACTTGTTGCTGATTGAATCTCACTTTTATACACTCACCGGCGCTGGGCTGCCTGTAACTAACCTTCCCCACTCCTTGAGCAAAGCAGCTAGGCAAACTCCACTTAGTGGGTTTCAGCAGATTTTGTTTAAAAAGTGAAGCAATCTCATCCACAAAGATTGTTATCTTTTTTAAAAAAAACAATTCTTTTCTCATTAAGTCCACAATGAAAACTACAGAAAAATGAAAAGATAAGATCTATACAACACAATTTGGAGATGCTAGTGTTGGACTGCAGTCTAAAAAGTTAAAATCATACGATACTTGTGACAACCACCTAATGAAGGAGCAGCACTCTGAAAGCTAGTGCTTCCAAATAAACCTGTTGGACTATAACCTGGCGTTGTCTGAGTTTTAATCTTATACAGCACAAAAGCAAGAAGGCTTCATTGCTGAGGTTTATAACATGAGCAATAAATGATGTTGACAGCAGGTTAATGGGAGAGTTGCAATTGAATGGAGAACAGCACTTAGTCAGTTGACAGAACATGGATGTCTTGGCTCTCCCAGGACCTACTGTCATCTTCTCCAATGAGAAGGATTATTTCATTGTAGGAGATGAAGAACTGAATGTTGGCTACTATCCAGGTCCTTTTGGTAGTATTGTGTGCTGTTTTCGACTGTAATAAGGCAAAGTGAGGCGGGGGGGGTGGGGGAGGGGGGAGCAGGTTGAACGTGGTGAAAAGTGGGTCGCACTACAGTCCATACTGGTGGAAATGGGACAAAACTGATGAGGTCAACCGAGTGAGTGAGGAGGCAGTGCAGATGCCTTGTAGCTTTAATCATGCATGAGAATGTTAATATGCAATGGTGAGAATGATAAAGCAGGAGTTTGAGTGGGAGGCGGATGCAAAGTTGCAATGAATGTAACATAGCAAAAAGTAGATGCTAGTCCTTACCCTGATGAAACAGACAATATCAGTGAAATTCCTATGGCTGTGCATTCCTGAGACTGTGGAGACTGCACTGGCCTGGGTGGTGACCGCGGACAAGGGTCTGGTGTCATGGCTTCCTCTGCAGGTTCTGGGGCAAAACAGCAGTCCTCTTCAGTATCACTCTGTCAACCAAGATTTGCAAGTTCCTGTCAGTGAGTAGTGGTGCCCGTTTCACATGATCAGCCATCACTGAGGCAAATGTTGGTTACTGTACAGGTCAGCTGTGAAAGGCCAGCATTCATCCAGATCCACAGCCATTAGCCTTTGACTAAGGTGTCAGTGCCAGTGCCAGTGATGCCAGGGTTTCCCGGAATATCCAGTCAGTGGTGAGAATATCTAGCTGTAGCAAATGGAAGAATTGGGTAACATCAGATGCAGCAGGCTTGAGGGAATGAATGAAGTGAAGTTAGGATGATAGGATGAGAAAACACATCAGATATCACGGACAGAACCTTCATGGAATTTAATGAAATTGACTCTGATCCAAAACAGAGGCAAGATTCAGCCCATTATACCTTCTGTTGGGATGATTTCTGGAGGATGATTCTTTGTTAAAATGATCTTATGATCAATCTGCCTGTGAGGCAAGCAATAGTGAAGTTAAAGGTAAATGAGAAGTAATTGCAGGGGACTAGATTACTGTGGTGGTTCTGGTTTACAGACAATTCAAAGCTAGCTGCAGAAATAACACTTCCAAGCAGATTTCTATAGAAATTCTGTGTTCTGGATAAAGTGTGTTAAAATCTTATTAATTGAAGGACTCTACTAAGTATATGTTGAACATCTGGATTGGTCAAGCTATTAAGAGAGGGAAGTTAGAATTCATAGACACAAGACTCCAGAATGAATCAACATCACAACCCGGAGTCTGCATTTGTTTGACTGTTGGTAGAGTTTTGAAAGAATAGGTTTATCAGAAACAAAGTCCAAAAGATTTCAGTACTTATGCAAATCTTTGAAACAGTGCTCAGACTAAATGGTAAATGTTCCAATAACTGGGGAGTATCTGATTGGCCTTTTGTGAGGGGGTGGAGTACAGGGATTTAAATCAAATTAGTGTAGAAAGAAAAATTAATCAAGAAATTAAATTTAAAGTATTAAAAACTATGTTCATTGAGATTTTATATCTTTAATTAAACAGAGTATTTAAGATAGGATGGCATTATGAGCATTCATGCCCTCTGAGTTTTGTGTAGTACCGTATATTTGCTTGAAACAATGAACCATTTTGTTTCGCTCCATTATAAAATGCCTGAGTTCTCGGATTTCTAACAAAAAATTTAAAAGAGGTAATTAGATCAGCCATGATCTTATCTAAGAGCAGAGCAGCCTCAAAGACCTAAGGAGCCCAGTCCTACTCCATATTCATATGTTTGAATGAGGTCATGACAATATTTTCTGATTTCCTGCTTGCCAATTAATGTATACTAGCTGTTGGTTCAGACCTGGACATGGAGTGCAGAATGAACTTGTTCTCCAAGACATCTGACAACTTATACTCTCTGATCAGCATGAAGAAACGATGTCTCCCTCCCTAACAGCATTGTGGGTCAACCCACAGCAGATAGACTGCGGCAATGCAAGAAAGCAGCTCACCACCACCTTCTCAAGGGCAACTGGGAATGGACAATAAATGCTGGCCAGCGATGTCAGCATCCCATGTAAGAATTTTTTTAAAAACTGAAGATATATGCCAAAGGAAAGTCTTATCTCAGGACCAAGATTTCAGTGCAACGCCAGATCCTGTTAGCACTGGATACATTCATTTACATTGATAGCACACTCTATCAAACAGTCTATACCAACAAGATACATGTAAGAATTGCCAAAGCAAATGTAGCCTTCAATAAACTTCAAACATCAGTCTGGAATTAAGAGGTATAAGTCTATGTGCCAAATTGAAAGACCATAGAGCAATTGTTCTAACAATTCTGCTCTACGAATGTGAGATTTTGACTATGTCCTAGATCATGCCTAGAAGTTGGGTCACTTAACTTAGGAAGCCACTGAAGATCAGAAGGCAGTGCTGCAGTCCTCACCCAAGTGAGCATCGCCATAATATACTGAGATATCACAACTGAATTTAGTTGGACATGGAGCTACAATCGCTTAGAATCACAGACCAAAGCTGATCTTCAACCTATGTGAATTTGGGTATGCTGTCCTGGTGTTCAAAGGAATATGCAAACATACAAATTATGAGCAGAGGTTGACCATTTGGTCATGAGAACCTGCACTACCATTCAATAAAATAGATGAACTGACTTTTGCCTCAATCCCACACTCTCACTTACCCCAATTAGCTTGACTCTGTTGTAAATCAATATATGTAATTCTGCCTCAAAAATATTCAATTAATCTACACTCCATCATTCTCTGACAGGATTGTTTTAACGTTCCATAACGTCCGAGAGAAAAAATATCTCATAATCTGTCTTAAATAGAAGACACCTTATTTATAAAAACCCCAGGGTTTAGTCTTTCCTACAAAGAGAAACATTGTTTCAGCATCAACTCCTGTCAAATCCTCTCCAGTATGCCTTAAAAAAAATCACCAGCAAAAACATAAATGGGGAGAACTACAAGTAACACCACAGGCTTCACTCAGGAGTTTTGATGTTGACTCTAAGTACTGGGAGAAGTTTCCACAGCAAATAAAAGAAGATGCAACCTCCTTCTAAATTAAGCATATAACAAAGGCAGAGAGAAAAGCTAAAGAGAGGAAATCTGAAGACAGCAGCTCATTCAAAACTTAATAGTCTGTGGAATCCTTTCCTATTTGCAACAGAAGTTTTCAGGCACAGATTTGCTTTGATGATTAACTGTGGACTAATTGGAGTCCTCTTAAAAATCCCAAATGATGAATATCTTTGTCTCAAAGGACGAACAATATCATATTATACTTACAAGCCAGTTTATTCCCTCACTTCAAAAGAGAGAACACAACATCAGGGAGAACTGGAGGTGGCCCATCACAAATGTCCAGAGGAGCTGAATATCAACAGTCAATGCGGGAGACCAGTAGAGTGTCCACACTGCTGGCTGTTGAAGGTGGGGCCCTCACAGTTTCCTGGTGATATAATGAATTATTAGAAAGTCACATGCTCAGTCATGTTGACCTGATGTTAACAGCTGATGAAATGTGGCCCTGTGACTAATGAAAACTTCCAAACTTCATATCATGATAGTATTCATTTAACTACTTCATTTTCAACAGGTTCCTCGTGTTTGCTCGATGGATTTGGTGGAAATCAGCGCTGACAATTTCTCAGAGAATGAAACCCCACTGAGGATGTACTATCACAAAATGAGTGCATAACATGTACTAGTTTAGCTCTTTATACTTTGGTGGGACCAGTTACAGTTGGGTTTTGACTGACACTTTAGAAGTGGATAGCAGCAAATAATGTAGTCAGGAATGTCAGTGTAAAGTCTGTATCAAAGATTGCAGTTTTTACCAGCTCTGCTCAGTTGGACACAGATGCTGTATCCTGGGGTCATCAATGAAGTAGATAATTTTTAAGCAGCAGCAAAGAACATGTCATCTATTAACAGATAGTCCAAGGTTGTTTTTTGGACTGGAGGCCTGTGACCAGTCGTGTGCTGCAGGGATCAGTGCTGGGTCCATTGCTTTTTGTCATTTATATAAAAGAGTTGAATGTGAATATAGGAGGTATGGTTAGTAAATTTGAAGATGTCACCAAAATTGGTGGTGTAGTGAACAGCGAAGAAGGTTACCTCATAGTACAATGGGACTTCGATCAGATGGTAGGAGGGGGTACTGTAGATGCTGGAGATTTGACTCAAGATTAGAGTGGTGCTATAAAAGCACAGCAGGTCCGGCAGCATTTGAGGAGCAGGAAAATTGACATCAGGCATTCCTGATGAAGAGCTTTTGCCCGAAACGTTGATTTTCCTGCTCCTCGAATGCTGCCTGACCTGCTTTGCTTTTCCAGCACCACACTAATCTTGACTTTGATCATATGGGCCAAGGAGTGGCAGATAGAGTTTAATCTGGATAATCTACATCTTGGAAAGAAAAATCAGCAAAGGACTTATACAAGTTATGGTAAGGTCCTGGGGAGTGTTACCAATTAAAGGGACCTTGGATTGCAGGTTCATAGAGTCATAGAGTCATACAGCACGGAAACAGACCCTTCAGTCCAAGCAATCCATGCTGACCATACTCCCAAGCCAAACTATTCCCACCTGCTTGCTCCTAGCTCATATCAGTCCAAACCATTCTTATTCATGTATCCGTCTAAATGTCTTTTAAATATTGTAATTGTACCCACATCCACCACTTCCTCAAGAAGTTCATTCCAATCAAACCACCCTCTGCGTAAAAAATATGCCTCTTATGTCTTTGTTAAATCTCTCTCCTCTCACATTAAAAATATGCCACCTAGTATTGCAATTCTCCATCAACTCTCTCTGTAACTCATTATTTTATAAACTTCTATCAGATCACCTCTCAACTTGTTATGCTCTAGTTCCTGAAAGTGGAGTCACAGGTAGACGGGGTCGTGAAGAAGGTATTTGCTACATTTTGCTTTATTGGTCAGTATATTGAGTGTAAGATTTGGGAGATCATGTTGTGGCTGTACAGAACATTGGTTCCACCACTTTTGGAATATTGCATTCAATTCTGGTCTCCTTGCAATAGGAAAGATGTTGTAAAACTTGAAAGGGTTCAGAAAGGAATTACAAGGATATTGCCAGGGTTGGAGGGTTTGAGCTACAGGAAGAGGCTGAATAGGCTGGGGCTATTATATCTGGAGCATCAGAGACCAAGCGGTGACCTCATAGAGGTTTGTAAAATCATGAAGGGCATGGATAGGGTGAAAAAACAAAGCCTTTTCCCCAAGGCAAGGGAGTCTAAAACTATAGGGCATATGTTTAAGTTGAGAGGGGAAAGATTTAAAAGTGGCCTAAGCAGCAACCTTTTCACACAGAGGGTGGTGCATGTATGAATTGATCTACCAGAGGAAGTGGTGGAGGCTGGTACAATTACAACACTTAAAAGGCATCTGGATGGGGATGTGAATAGGAAGGGTTTAGAGGGATATGGACCAAATGCTGTCAAATGGGATCAGATTAATTAATGATATCTGGTCAACATGGACAAGTTGGACTGAAGGGTCTGTTTCTATGCTGCACATCTCAAGGCCTTTACCATTGTCTCTGTGCCGAAGAAGTCTTCAGCGTCCTGTCTCAATGACTATCGCCCTATTGTGCTTACACCGTTCATCATGAAGTGCTTTGAGAGGCTCGTGATGAGGCACATCAAGACCTTGCTGTCCTCCTCACTGGACACTATGCAGTTCATGTATCAATCCAATCGCTCAACAGGTGATGCCATTTCCACCTGGCATCTGGCCCTCCATCTGGCCCTCACCTACCTGAAAATGAAGGGCACCTAAGTCAGACTACTATTCATAGACTTCCAGTTCTGCATTTAACATGATCATTCCTCAGCACCTGATTGGAAAGCTGAGTCTGCTGGGCCTGAATACCTCCCTTTGTAACTGGATCCTGAACTTCCTGACTGGGAGACCTTAGTCAGTCCAGACTGGGAATAACATCTCCAACACCACCACACTGAGCAGGGGGTCCCCCAAGGCTGTGTGCTCAGTCAGCTGCTGTACACCCTGCTGATACATGACTGTGTGGTGATGCACAGGTTGAATCACATGATCAAGTTCGCTGATGATATGACTGTAGTGGGTCTCATCACTATAACCTTCTCAGAGAGAAGGTGCAGAGGCTAACAGACTGGTGCAGAGCCACCAACCTGTCACTGAACGTGGAATGAAATAGTTTTGTTGACTTCAGGAGGGCATGGAGCGACCACTCTCCACTGGACATCGACGGCTCCCCAGTGGAGATTGTGAAGACCACCAAATTTCTTGGTGTCCACCTGGTGGAAAAACTCAACTGGACTCTCAACACCAGATCTATAGCCAAGAAAGCACTGCAGCATCTCTACTTTCTGTGCAGGCTGTGGAAAGCCCACTTCCCACACCCCCATCACCACCACATTCAATAGAGGGTTCATTGAGAGTACCCTGAGCTGCTGCATCACTGCCTGTTGGCGAATTGCACAGTCTTGAATTATAAGACCCTATAACAGGTAGTGAGGACAGCTGAGAAGATCATCAGGGTTTCTCTCCCCTCCATTACAGACGTTTACACCACACGCTGCATCCAAAAGGCTAAAAGAATTATAGAAGACCACACACACCCATCACTCAAACTCTCCTCCCTCCTACCATCTGGCAAAAGATGCCGGAGCATTCGGTCTCTCACACCCAAGCTATCAGACTCCTTAACACAGTATGATCAGACTCTTTCCCATCTGAAATTCATTCATATTGCTGCTAGAAAAATATCTACCATTTTTCATTCTTCTATTACACTGTAACTTGTGTATTTTGAACTTCTTATGCACTTCATGTCATGTACGAGTGTGTAGTTTGTGCTGTCCACATAGTACCCTCAGTCCTGGAGGAACACTGTCTCGTTTTTACTATATCTGTTGTATATGGTAGAAATGTCAAATAAAAACTACTCTCTAACTCTATAACTAAATGTGGGCTGGGGTTGTGCATGACTGGGATGAAAACAAACTTGACAAGGAAGTTGGACTCATCTCAAGGTCCTGCCAGCTCTGAATAGTCTCATTGAGAAAACTGAAATAAACCAGTAAGTGTTATAAAAACTCAGCAGCTGAAAACGTGTTGCTGGAAAAGCGCAGCAGGTCAGGCAGCATCCAAGGAACAGGAAATTCGACGTTTCGGGCATAAGGCCTTCATCAGGAATGGATGAAGGGCTTATGCCCAAAATGTCGAATTCCCTGTTCTTTGGATGCTGCCTGATCTGCTGCGCTTTTCCAGCAACACATTTTCAGCTCTGATCTCCAGCTGTATCAAGGTGTATCTCACCAAGGCCCTGTACAGTTGCAGCAAGACATCTCTCCTCCTGTACTCAAAGCCTTTCACCATTTGCTTTCTTCACTGCCTGCTGTGATTCCATCTTACGTTTAGTGACTGGTGTATAAGGACATCCAAGTCTCATTGAACTTACCACTTTCCCAGTCTAGCACCATTCAGATAATAATCTCCTTTTCTGTTTTTTGCTACTAACGTGGACAACTTCACATTTATCCACAATATACTTAATCTGCCATGCTTTTAGCCACTCACTCAACTTGTTCAAATTACATTAAATCACCTCCAAACCATCCTCCCAATCCACCTTTCTACCCAACTTTGCTTCAACTGCAAATATGGAGATACTTAGCACCCTCATCCAAACCATACTTACTGCGAACATTATTGAGTATTATTATAATGTTAAGCTTCTGCTGATAAGATAAAGCACAAAATAATATTTTCAATCATATTTCCACCTCTCTATTCTTGGTTACTTGCTAACAAGGAACCTGTTCAATCAATTGATGAATGGGAATATATGAATTAATGACAAACAATGCAGGAATGTAGAAGAGTTATTCCTCCTTCAGGTTCAAATCCTGCTGCTAGGCAATTGTGTACGGAGCGCAGCAAATGAGATCTCTCTGAAGACCTCTGTTGGTGTATACCAAGGGTGAGTCCAGCTCAGTCCAGGTATTTGAAACATCTCTTCAGTATATTGATAACGTATGAAATGCTATTCGTTATGGTACTTCCGAGAATCATTCCTCAAGTTCCTCAGAGGAGTTATCTGTCATGTTTTAAATGGGTACCCTATGTCTCCTCGGAGAAAGTGAGAACTGCAGATGCTGGAGATCGAGGTCGAGAGTGTAGTGCTGGAAAAAGTTCCTGATGAAGGTTTATGACCAAAACCTCAATTCTCCTGATCCTCAGATGCTGCCTGACCTGCTATGCTTTTCCAGCACCACACTCTCGGCCCTTTGACTCCAAGCAACAAGCCAGTAACTCTGTTTCAAGGTGCAAATAAATAATGGAGATGGATTGTTGCAGGAGAAAAGCATTATGACAGTTGTCAAGGCTTCATGTACACAAAGATACTTTTATATCTGTACACCATCT
The DNA here is from genome assembly GCF_020745735.1 of Hemiscyllium ocellatum. Lineage (NCBI taxonomy): Eukaryota > Metazoa > Chordata > Chondrichthyes > Orectolobiformes > Hemiscylliidae > Hemiscyllium > Hemiscyllium ocellatum. The sequence continues at coordinate 97,980,409 of NC_083404.1, read as the reverse complement.
GCATGTTGATGGAATGGAAACCCTTGTTGAAAACATCTGGATGATCTATGGATGCCCTAACTGCAATGTACTTGCAATCAATGAGGCCTTGCAATTACAGAATCCAAGCCAGAGCTAGAAGTCCAAGCATCCATTCATTCTGACTGGCATCATCGTTGCAATGTTGGTGTCCCTAGCAAATAAGCCATCAATCACCTCTCTGCTACAGTGCCAACTGGGAAGCATTTCAAAGCCTGCAAGTGTCAAACTGTACAAAATTGTCAGAGGTCTAAACAGAACAAAGAGAAATAAACAGATCTCATTGAGTGAAGGATTGGAGACAAGGGGACACAAAATTAAGGCGACTGGGAAAAGAACCAAAGTCAAGATGAAAAAAAAATACAGTGAGTGATTTGAATTTCGAATGCACTGCTTGAGAGTATGGTGGAGGGAAGGTCTATCAAGGCTTTTGAAAAGGAATAAAGTAAGCACACAAAGCGAAAAAAAGGATTGCAACACAATCGGGGAGTATGGCAAACTGAATTGCCCTTTCAGAGTGCCAGCATGGATGTAATAGGCTGAATAGCCTCCTTCTGTGCTATCCATTCTATAATTTGATGATTCAACGTCTCTCAATACTGCATTTGAAGGAGCTAGAAACAAAAATGTTGAAGTTTGTGATGACTTCGACAGCTGGTAAACAGTGGCATCTAGATCTGGTTCACAGCAAGCAACAAATATCTGTTGCCATCAGATGTGACACCCTAAAGCCCCTAAAATTCCTTTTTAAAAATTCATTCATGAGATTTGGAAGTTAATGATAAAAACCATCATTGCACATTTCTAATTACCTTGAGGTAGTGGCAGTACAGCTGATGTGGGGAGGGTGAGAATTCCTGATTTAACTGTACACGTGATCAGCAGGTATCGTTTAGGTGTAGACAATAACAGGATCTGGGAGATCCAAAACAGCAGCGTGTGCTTCATATTAGTGTAAGATACTGTTTGACACCATGGCTCTCTGCTCTATTCCTAGATAACACACCCTTAGCTTCAGGGTGCTCAATGCAGACCATACTTGAAATGAAGAAATATGCTAGTTTTTGAAGGTATGAGTCAACATCAGTAGCATGACAGAACCACATTTTGCTGTCAAAAATGAACAGTAATAGAAATAAGGGCAAAATTTTTAAATTAAAGGCATTCTATTTGAATGCATGGAACATTCATAATGAGATGGATAAATAAATGAAAAATCTAGAGATCCATTGTTTTGATTTAATAGCCATTACAGAAAGCAATTTATGTTGTGGCCAAGGTCAGAAATTAAATATTCCAAAATCTTGATATTTCAAAAAGACAGACCAAATGTAAAATGGGCAGAAAAAGAATGGTTAGCCCTGATAATAAAATATGACATAAGAAAATAAGTTAGAAGTAATCTTGGCTCAGAAAGCATACAATAGATTAGACATAACAAGGGATTCTAAACATGAGTGGGAAAATGTATTGTTCTCAAATGGTTACTATATCCTTGAACATAACATTAATCAAGATACAAAAGATGCTTTTAACAATGGTATGTAATAATCATGCTGGGAGAAATATTCTTCAATCAAAGGGTCTATTTGTGTGCTGTATGATTCTATGACTCTTTGACTCTGTAAAGATACTGAAAATCAAATTGATAAAAAAAACTTGGAAAACGTTTCAGACAGTTTCCTAAAATGATAGCTCATGATCCGACGAGGAAAGAGATCATTGAGAATTTAGTCTTTTGCAGTGCGACATAGTGAATAATCAGTCATAAAGAAATTCTATGGGGAACAATGATCATTATATAAGAAAATTTTCTACTGTGTAAGAGAGTGATGTGTTTAACTCTGGAATTTGTGCATTATACTGAGGTGTAGTTAATTACATGTATAAGAAGTGAATTGAATAAGGTATATTGATAAGTCAGATTAAAATGTGCAACCACAGATAAGCAAAGGTAAACAATTAAAGAAATATCTCATAATTAGCAATTAATATATAATGAATATCACTTATGAACCCCAACTCCAAGGAAATAATGATGCTTCCATATCTAACTACAGAGGTTAAGGATAGTGTTTGACAGAATACATTTCCAACATTGGCAAGAGTTGTAAAGTTGAGTTTTGTAAGAGTTTTGAAAACTAACAAAAAAAGCCAGGGAGAAAACAAAATATTACTGCAAAATATCAAGAAACACAAAAACAGAGGACTGCTTATCTATTCTGTGATATCCTAGCAGTGGCGAGTTTTTCCAGGCAAATCAATTGATAGAATCAGACAAGAGACCATCATGGCATAGGTAGTTAATGAGGTGACTTCAGTAAGATGTAGTGAGAAAACCCAGTCTCATAGACAGCAACACTTCATAAAATTTGATGAAACTGACACATAGCTGAAAATTGCAACATTCAGCCCTTTATGTCTGTCTTCCAAGAGTACGAGACACAAAGGGACTAGTGTGAATGAGGAACTGAAACAAATTAGTATTAACAAAATAATCAGTTATGGAGAAATTATTGGAAATTAAAATGGATAAAATTCCAGGATGTTGGAAGAGGTAGTGGTAGAGATACTGGATTTATTGGTAGTCATCTTTCAAAATAATATAGATTCTGAATGATTCTTGGACATTGGAAGTTTGCAAATGTAATCCAATTATTTAAGAAAGGAAGGTGAGATGAAATGGGGAATTATGGACCTGTTCACCTAATATCAATAATAGGAAATACAATAGCTTCTACAATGAAGGAAGACATAACAAAGCACTTGGAAAATAATGGCAGGTTTGAGCCAAGTCAGTATGATTGTATTATGGAGAATTTATGTTTGACAAAACATTTTGACTACTTTGAGAATATGACTAACATAATAGACAGAGGGGGACCAACAGATGTAATGTACTTGCTTTTTCAGAAAACGTTTGATAATATCCCGCACAAAAGGTTAGGAAACAAGTAAATGCATGGAATTTAGAGTAATACATTGTCATGAATTGAGAATTGCAAAACTGATAGAAAACTGAAAGTAGGTGTGTCATTTTCATGTTGTCAGACAACTGCAAGGATCAATAATTGGTCTCCAAGCATTCAAAATCTATGTCAATGATTTGGATGTGGAGATCAATGTAATATTTCTAAGTTTGTTCATGACATAAATCTAGGTGGAAATATGAGTTGTGAAGAGAATATGAAAAGGTTTTAAGATAATTTAGACTGGCTGAATGAGTGGGCAAGAACATAGCAGATGGAATGTAATCTGGAAAAATGTGAATTTATTCACCCTCATCAGAAAATCATAAGCTGAACATTTATTAAATAATGAGAGATTAAGAAGTGTTGATGTGGTTAGGGACAGAGGTGTCCTTGTGCAACCAATTTTCTATCCATTACAATGCACTATCCCAATTCCACAAGCTCTCGTTTCACATGATAATCTCTTCTGTAAGAACTTATTGAAAGCCTTCTGATAGTTGGGAGAGACTTTCTTTCAGCAAGACAAACCAAACCACATGAGGAAATTGGTAAACCAGTTTCTCAATGCTGAATTTTTAAGCTTGTGTTCTTGACATATTTAATTCAGCATTTAAGTGGTTAATTGTCGATGTTATTTACTTTGTTTTTTTTAAATAGAAGAACAACAACCTGAATCAGTCTGTTTGTCTATTTGATTTCCCTCAAGGTGCATATTCTTTTAGACTCACACAGTAATTATTTGAAGTGTTAATTAGTTAATCATCCCAGTAGTCACCACAATTTAGAATTCCAAACATCTTGTGGCATTGTAAGCAATAGTTCTGATGTCCCTCAGGAGCACAATTGTGGCATCTGTTTGGTTGGGATGTTGTTTTATTTAATCCATACAACATGGGGCCATTTCTTATAATATCCACTCTTGGGACAGAGGTGTTGCTGGCATTTCCAGCATTTATCCACCTGTCCTTCATTGCCCTGATCTGACACAACTAATTGTATTTGTTGCTCTATTTCAGAGGGCAGTTCAGACCCAACCAATTTGAAATGAATTGAAATGTTTAACTCAAGTTCACTAGATCTTTAATTAAAGTAATTGAATAACTTGTCATATAGTTACCATACCCATATAACAAAAGTAAAGCACTGCAGATGTTCAAGCAAACTGCTGGAAGCATCATGGTTACACATCGAAACATGAGGTCTCAACACAGAGGATTCGTTTGGGAACTGTTTCACAGACCAATGATAAAAGGAGGAGGGAATTGGTTTCCTGGAGCTCACTGTGATTGATAGTTTAAGAAGGAGAATCAATATTTTACCGACTTAAATAACGGCTCGAAACACGATATGGTCCGTGTGGACTTTGCAGTCATCAAATAGGCAAAATATCTACACATTAAATGTTGACACACATAGCATTAAGAGTTAAGCTATTGAATGAAGTTACATTTTTGTGCTTATGTTTAAAAGGTGAGATAAATGATTATTGTTTTCACGTACATAGCAGTTTGCCGATACAATATTTTCACTGTGATGGGTGAAATGTGAAACACTTAATTTCCTCAGAAAAAGTGCTACAACTCAGTAGAGTATTTACCCCTTACACCATCAAAAAGAGAGAAGAATCACATGGGGCACATGATCTATTCCTGTATGGAATAAGAATTCACTGTTACAATCCTTGGGACATGTTATAATTTATCCAGATGTTACAGCAAGAGAGAGAACCTACGATAATAGGGGTTGTGAGACTAATTTAATGGGAGGGTTAAGAAAATTGTGACAGTGCATTACACTGTGATAGCCACAATGGAATACTGTGAATGTGAACTAGTTTTTTTTTAATGTTAAGGGAGTGCAAAAAAGAATATCAACTTACTCACATATATGGAGATTGAATAATAAAGTTTATAAAGTTTGTGGAACTTGACTCTCCATTTTTACTTTGAAATGTAGAAGATACAACACAGAAACACACTAACCAACCCAACTGGTTTGTTTCCCCATTACTTCCAGAAGCAAAAAAATTATTCTGATCATTTTTGTTCAACTTATTCACATAACCCTTCATACACTTTTGTTTCATCCATCTAAAATGTTTGATTATTGAAATTGTTCCTGTCTCAGCTACTGAAGCAAACTTTCCACTCTCACAGCTCTGTGCAATGAAGTTCCTCCTCTTTTCTGTTCTAAATTTCTTACATTTAATTTTCTTTATGACCATCATTCGGACTTACCACCTGTTGAGAAGAGTTCTTCTAAAGGCAATAGTTGAAAAATGTGGAGCTGGAAAAACACAGCAGGCCAGGCAGCATCCGAGGAGCAGGAGAATCGATGTTTCGGTCACAAGCCCTTCTTCAGGAATGAGGCTGGTGTGCCAAGTGGGCTGAGATAAAAGGTAGGGGGGAGGGAATTTGGGGGAGGGGCACTGGGAATACGATAGGTGGAAGGAGGTGAGGGTGAGGGTGATAGGCCGGAGAGGGGGTGGGGGCGGAGAGGTCATGAAGAAGATTGCAAGTCAAGAGGGTGGTGCTGAATCTGAGGGTTGGGACTGAGATAAGGTGGAGGGAGGGGAAATGAGGAAGCTGGAGAAATCTACATTCATCCCGTGTGGTTGGAGAGTTCCTAGGTGGAAGATGAGGTGCTCTTCCTCCAGGCGTCATGTGGCCAGGGTCTGGCGATGGAGGAGGCCAAGGACCTGCATGTCATTGGCGGAGTGGGAGGGGGAGCTAAAGTGTACAGCCACGGGGAGGTTGGGTTGGTTGGTGTGGGTGTCCCAGAAGTGTTCTCTGAAATGTTCCGCAAATAGGCGGCCTGTCTCCCCAATGTAGAGGAGACCACATCGGGTGCAGCGGATACAGTAAATGATGTGTGTGGAGGTGCAGGTGAATTTGCGATGGATATAGAAGGATCCATTGGGGCCTTGGAGGGAGGTGAGGGGGGAGGTGTGGGCGCAAGTCTTTCACTTGTTGAGGTTGCAGGGGAAGGTGCCGGGAGTGGAGGTTGGGATGGTGGGAGGTGTGGACCTGACGAGAGAGTCGCGGAGGGAGTGGTCTCTCCTGAATGCTGATAAGGGTGGAGAGGGAAATATATTCCTGGTGGTGGGTTCTGTCTGGAGGTGGCGAAAATGATGGAGGATGATACGATGTATCCGGAGATTGGTGGGGTGGAAGGTGAGGACCAGTGGGGTTCTGTCCTGGTGGCGATTGGAGGGGCGGGGTTCAAGGACGGAAGAGCGGGAAGTGGAGGAGATGCGGTGGAGAGCGTCGTCGACCACGTCAGAGGGGAAATTGCGGTCTTTGAAGAAGGAGGCCATTTAGTTTTTCAGTAGTGGAATTGGTCCTCCTGGGAGCAGATGTGGTGGAGGTGGAGGAATTGGGAATATGGCATGGCGTTTTTACAGGGGGCAGGGTGGGAGGAGGTGTAATCTAGGTAGCTGTGGGAGTTGGTTGGTTTGTAGTAAATGTCTGTGTTGAGTCGGTTCAGCACCACCCTCTTCCCGATCTCTCCGCCCCCACTCCCTCTCCGGCCTATCACCCTCACCCTCACCTCTTTCCACCTATCGTATTCCCAGCGCCCCTCCCCCAAATCCCCTCCCCCTACCTTTTATCTCAGCCCACTTGGCACACCAGCCTCATTCCTGAAGAAGGGCTTGTGCCCGAAACATCGATTCTCCTGCTCCTCGGATGCTGCCTGGCCTGCTATGTTTTTCCAGCACCACATTTTTCACTCTGGTACTCCAGCATCTGCAGTCCTCACTTTCGCCTAGTTGATTTTAAAGGCAATAGCCTATCTGACTGTCACATAATTTACAATGTCCCAAAAAAGTCCCCATTTCTGTAGTCTTTGCAGATGCTAACCTTTCCTTATACAAGACAGCATCTAGTGAATCTGCATTGTATGACTTCAAAAACATGCTTTAAAAATCATTCATTGTTCAACACTGCACATGTTATGTATTGGAGCAGAACTAATCTCTGTGGGATTTCAACACCAATTAGATTGTTTTACATCTAGTTCTTGGTGACCCTTACATATGATGCTTCTTCATTTTGTGAAGTGAATCTTTCTGTGATTTATTTTGTTCCACATATATGAAAACATGAGTGTAAGAAATGAATGCAGGAGCAGATTATATGGCCTATCCAATCTGCTATAAAATCGTGCTGTTCAGATCTTGACCTGAATTCCACTTTCCTGTCTGTCCTACATTACCCTTGACTCCCTTGTAGATCAAACATCTGTCTTATTCAGCTTTGAATATGTTGAATGACAACTTCTGCAATTCTCTGTGAGTTCAAAAAATTGTCAAGTCTCTGGGAGAAGAAATTCTTTCTTACCTCCATCTTAACTTATTATTCTTTTTATTCAAGTCATTTCTAACAAAATTATTCTTAGAACTCTTCATACTCTTTAGTTTCATCCACCTATACATTAATTGCTGGGCCAGCACTTATTACCCAACCCTAACTGCCCTTGAAAAGGTAGTGTTAAGCCTCCTTGAACTGCTGCAGTCTATCTAGTAGACCTACAGATGCTTTACTCTATTGGTATCAGATGTACAGGCAGCACAAGAGATTGTTTAGATAGGCAATGTCAGCGAGTGAAGTGAACTGTTGGCTGAGATGAGTTGCTAGTTCTTCCACTTCTTCACTCTTAGCTAAAAGACCCAAGAAAAAAGAAACACCCTTCCCCCATCTCCCCCATTTTGGATGAAGTCTCCAAAACCTCAGCACCACAGAGACATTCACTTTAGTATGTGCACTATCTAGAGTAGGCTCAGAGTCACAACTTGGTTCGTACATCCTAGATGTAGATCCACATCAGGCAGAAAAAGCATGAGCTCTCTGACAGTCGGAGGGCTTTTGGAAACCACCACCCTGCTCACCCCCGCTGTTCAGTAATGAGCTTCTGCAGCTGGCCAGTACAGATATGCTTCCATTGTCAGACAGGCAGTGAACATAGCCATTGGACCTCAATAGGCTATGACAGATGCTGGAGGAGTCCATCTATATTCTATCTGTTTATGTGGCTCTAACATATCGGACAGGATGGCAGCCACCTTGAGGACCCAGATCCCACAGAGTGCACAACGACAGATGGAGAGCTGCTTAGGCCTGCACTCTATCATTTTAGTCAAAGTGAGAGGTGGTGAAGCACCTCAACTTCCTTCCAGGTGTCCCTTCTCCTCAAGGAATTCTGTCTGATGTGGATCTACATCTAGGATGTACGAACCAAGTTGTGACTCTGAGCCTACTCTAGATAGTGCACACACTAAAGTGAATGTCTCTGTGGTGCTGAGGTTTTGGAGACTTCATCCTCAGAGTTAGTGATGATGGTACTTAAAGGAAGTGGTAGACTGGGAGATGGGGGAAGGATGTTTCTTTTTTCTTGGGTCTTTTAGCTAAGAGTGAAATAGTGGAAGAACTAGCAACTCATCTCAGCCAACAGTTCTCTTCACTCGCAGACATTTCCTGCTACTCACAGAGTTCTAAAATAAAATATATTGCATTAGGTTTATAGTCCTAACCTTCTTAATTACACACAGTGGAAATATAAATCAAACTTAAAACTGCACATGTCCGCTTTGGATCACAAGTTTCCAAATAAAACTATCTATCCTGAACTTTCATCATACCAGACTATTGTGAAGTATCTTGACTCACATTGAGTATTAGTATTCTGTCGTCTCATTATGCTGCTAGGTGCTGACATGTTGGATGGACTGAAAGGAGTGGAGCATCTTCCCCTCAGAATAGTCAGCTGGTCATCCAATGGGACACCATTTCTTACATCACCAGCAAAACATGTGATGATTGTTGATCTTATTGCTTCAAGGAAAATAGACCCCTCATTTGGAAATTTGCCAAGGCTCCAAGATTTATTAGGAAAAATAAATGAAAAGACAAAATCAATGGCACTTTATTCAAAAGTGTGTTGTGTTCAGCACAAACAGAGGTTAATTGATATAACAGCCATTTCAGAGAAATTGTTACTGTTCAAAAGGCAGGAGGAAAGGGTGGTTGGGTAGCTTTATTAGTACAAGATAGAATAAGTATAATAACAAGAAATGATCTAAAATCAGATGTTGCGATTCTCTCTGGGTAGAATTAAGCAATGTCAAGATAGAAAAGACACTGGTGGGAACTTTTTCATGGCTCCACTCATCCCAGTTGTAGTGATTCTGTATGACAGAGAATAAATCAGGAGATAATGAGGACCCCTAAAAAGGCAATAGAGCAATCATTGGTGTCTTTTGGTATGCTTTCTTTTATTGGTCAGAGTAGTGAGTACAGGATTTGCGAGGTCATGTTGCAGCTGTGCAGGACATTGGGTTAGGCCACTGTTGGAATATTGTGTGCAATTCTGGTCTCCTTCCTATAGGAAAGATGTTGTGAAACGTGAAAGGATTCAGAAAAGATTTACAAGGATGTTGCCAGGGTTGGAGATTTGAGCTACAGGGAGACGCTAAACAGGCTGGGGCTGTTTTGCCTGGAACATCGGAGGCTAAGGGGTGACCTTATAGAGGTTTACAAAATATGAGGGACATGGATAGGATAAATAGACAAAGTCTTTTCCCTAGGGTCGGGGAGTCCAGGACTAGAGGGCATAGGTTTAGGGTGAGAGGGAAAAGATATAAAAGAGACCTAAGGGGCAACTTTTTCACGCAGAGGGTGGTACGTGTATGGAATGTGCTGCCAGAGGTTGTGGTGGAGGCTGGTACAATTGCAACATTTAAGAGACAATTGGATGGGTATATGAATAGGAAGGGTTTGGAGGGATATGGGCTGGGCGCTGGCAGGTGGGACTAGATTGGGTTGGGATATCTGGTCGGCATGGACAGGTTGGACCAAAGGGTTTGTTTCCATGCTGAACATTTCTATAACTCCATGACTCTATGTGAACTGGGAAAAACAAATTGGCGGAAGTACCCATAAGGAAGAATTCTTAGGGGTATATTCAGGGCCATTTCCTGGAACAATATGTTGTGGAACCAGAAATCAAGCTGTTTTGGATCTGGTAATGTGTAGCAAGGCATGTTTAACTAATTGTCTCAGTTTAAAAGATCCTTTAGGAGACAACGATTACAACATGGTAGAATTTAGCATTTATTTCAAGAGAGAGAAACTTGGGTCTGAAACAACTGTGTTAAACTTAAATAAGGGTATTACATAAGGATGATTGGAGAGCAACTGAAGTGGACTGGGATGGGAGTTTTTAAAAGAAACAATGGAAAATGTTTCTTAAAATAATTCATGGCTCGCAGCAAATATCTATCCCAGTGAGGCAGAATTATGCTAGGAAAGAGATAAACCAACTATAATTAACAGCAGATGTTAAGGATAGTATCAGATTGAAAGAGAAAACAAACAATATGGCAAAAATTTGTGGTAAGCCACAGGATTGAATAAGTTTAAAAAGCCAAGGAAAAATGACAAAGGAAATAATAAAGAGAGAAAATAAGCTATCAGAGTAAATAAGCAATAAATATGAACAAGGTTAGTATGTGGAAGAAAAAGGCAAATGTGAAATTGATCCCTTAGAGAATAAGACTATGGAAATAATAATATGGAACCAAGAAATAACAGAGGAGTTGAATGAGTACTTTGCAATAGTCTTCACAGTAGAAAACATTAAAAGCATTCCAAAAATACTAAATAATCAAGGGCTGAAGGTGGGAGGAAATTACCTCAATAACCATCCCTTGAGAAAAATTGCTAGGAAAACTAATGGGCTGAAGACCAATAAGTCCTCTGGACCTGATGGTTTTCATTCTAGGATTTTAAAGGAAGCAGTTACAGAAATATCAGTTGCATTGGGAATAATCTTCCAGAAATACTTAGATTCAGGGAAAAGTCCCAGAGGATTGGAAATTTGCCAAAGTTCATTCAAAAGGGGAGAAAAAATGAAAAGCAGACAACTGTACACCAGTTAGCTTAACATCTACCATTGGAAAAATGTTCGCATCTATTATAAAGAATGTAATAACAGAGCATTTAAAAATACAGGATACAATCAAGCAAAGTCGAGAGTGTGGTGCTGGAAAAGCACAGCAGGTCAGGCAGCATCCGAGAAGCAGGAGAAGGAGGGCTCATTCCTGATGAAAGGCTTTTGCCTGAAAGGTTGATTCTCCTGCTCCTCAGATGCTGCCTGACCTGCTGTGCTTTTCCAGCACCACACTATCGACTTTAATCTCCAGCCTTTGCAACCCTCACTTTCGCCTCTAATCAAATAGAGTCAGCATTGCTTCATGAAGGGAAAAACAAGCCAGACAAATTTATTAGAATTTTTTAGAATATTAGAAATAAATGGGAACATATATTTGTTGAAATATATTTGTCTACTTTGTAAGAGTCTGTTGTGTTGAAGGTCATATATTATTAAGGATAAAGAATTCACTAAGAATTAGGCTTTGGGATAAAGAGGTAATTTTCAAGATAATCTATAACCAGTGGAGTGTCATAGAGATTACTGGTGAGTCTGCAATTATTGACAATATATATGAATGACATGGATGACAGAAGTGATTGAACTATTGCTAAGTCTGCAAATGTCCCAGAAATACTTGGGAAGGTAATTAGTGAGGATGGCAAAAGCAGTCTAAAAGGGGTAGAGATATGTTAAATGAGTGGGCAAAAACTTGGAAGATGAAATATATTGTGGGAAAATGTAAGGTCACTTTGGCAAGGAAAATAAAAGAACTGAACATTATTTAAGGACAGAAGGAATGCAGAAAACTAGCACAAAGGTTTTTGGTGCTCTTCATGCATGAATCACAGAAAGCTGGTGTTCATGTTCAGGGGTAATAAAGAAGGGAAATGCAATGTTAACCTTTATTTCAAAAGGAATGGACTATGAATATAAGGAAGTCTTGCAAAATCTATACAAGAGACGAGTCTGGCTGTACCTAAAATTTTATGAACAGTTGTGGTAATCACGTGTATCTAAGTTTAGTGAAAAGCTTTGTTTTACAAGCAGTGCATAGCAAACAAAGACATACAGAACATAGTGTGCTCCGACTGAGCGAGGCATACAAGGTTACGATGGCAAAGGAAATGCACAAAGCAAGATCAACATGAGCAAACTCAACATTATTTGTAGTTAGAGAAGTCCATCCAAAGTCCCCACCCACTTCAAGAAGATCACATCATCCCAGTACCGAAAAGAAACACATGCAACATTCCTCAGTGACTCTGGCCTCCAGTGACTCTGACCTCGATAATTATAAAGTGCTTCGAGAGGCTGGTCATGGCCCATATCAACTCTGGCCTCCCAGCCTGCCTCAATCGCCTGCAATGTTCCTAGCAGCAAAACAGGTCCCCAGCAGATACCATTCCCTTGGTCCTACACTCATCTCTGGAACATCTAAATAGCAACGACACCTACATCAGGCTGCTACTCATCAACTACAGCGCCATCTTTAACACCATAATCCTAACTAGACTAATCTCGAAACTCAAGACCGAGGTCCAGGCTCCACCATCTGCAACTAGATCCTCAGTTTCCTGACCCACAGATTGTAATCAGTGAAGATAGACAACAGCACCTCCTCCAGGATAATCCTCAACACAGGTGCCCACAAGGCTGCATTCTCAGCAGACTTTTGTGCACCCTGTACACCCACATGCCTCTACAAGTTTTGTGACAACACTATTGTGATAGGTTGGATACTAAACAATGATGAATCAGAATACAGGAATGAGATAGAGTGCTTGGTGTCACGGTGCAATGATAACAATGCCTCTCTCTCAATGTCAGCGAAACAAAAGATCTGATCATTGACTTCAGGAAGAAAGGAGAAGGACACCACCCCATCTACATCAACGAACTGGAGGTGGAAAGGGTCGAGAGAGTCAAGTTCCTAGGAGTGACGATAACCAGCAATCTCTCCTGGACTTCCCATGTAGAAACGGTCAAGAAGTACAATAATGCCTCTTCTCCCTCAGACAGCTTAGGAAATTCAGCTTGCCTGTAAGGACCTCGCCAACACTTTATAGATGCACCACAGAAAGCATTCTATCCGGGTGCATAATAACCTTATCTGAGGAAAGCTATACCCTGGCATTGGAGGCAACATAGACAATGTTCACTAGATTAATCCTGGTCATAGTGGGACTGTCTTATAAAGAAATGTTGAGTATATTTGGCCATTTACCTTATTATCATTAAATCATTTGTCACAGTGCTGTAACGACATATGAGTATGTCCCTTAAACGTATATTGCATATCTGCAGTGACATGTAAGATAAACTCAACCTGCTAGATACCAATCAGTCTAGAAGTGCGTGGATGAGACATGACTATCATTTCTGTGCTAAAACAGACTCAACAATGACCCTTCATCTTTATGAGGTCATATTCGGAGGTGCACAAACCTTCAACAGAAATAGTTGCCAGTAGCTTCTATTGCTCATGAAACATGTCAACTTCTTCTGTTCTTTGCCAAAAGTCTGGTCCAAAACACAGAGTCACAACTTTCACCATCAGGAGGACACGGAAACAGGGCTCCAATCTACCCCAGGCAGAACAGGGATCAAACCCAGGCTGTAGGCACCAGTTTAATCCAGAAGGATCATTCGGCCAACTGAACCAAGGACCATCTGAGCAATCTGAGTTACTGTTGAAACATTCATTTTTGGATGAATGCCAGAGTCTAGAGCTGTAGATGGTGAGGTTAGAATTTCCAATTCAGCTCCAAAGATATGAAATATTTTCCTCTTACTGCCTGCCATTGTGCTACTGCCTGCTACTATGGCACAGTATTTTAAACAATACTACATGTGGATGATGTACTTTGTTATACTATATCATTGCTTTCTAACATTATTTTTCCAAATTCACGGCCAGTTTTACAGTTCATTTTTGTTATGATCTGTTGTTAAAGGAACCTCTATACTTTTTATTATACTGCAGTATTTCTCATCTTTCACTCCTTTCTTCTGTTATCCATATTATTCAACTGGTTTTTTAAATGCAATAATCGATATTAGCCTACCTTACAACATCTTTGTAATGAAATTCATTCTCTCCAGTGTTATCATTGTCAATGAGCGGAAAATACAGGCTTTGTAAATGAACCGTTTAATCCAATTCTGTTCTTTCTTCAAATAAAAACCAATAAACTGTGGATGCTGTAATTCAGACACAAAAAAACAGAAATTTGAGGAAAGGGTCAACAGGTCTGGTAGCATCTGTGGAGAGAAGTCACAATTAATGTTTTGAGTCCGATGACCTTCCTCAGAAACATTAACCCTGAGTTCTCTCCACAGCTGCTGCCAGACCTGATGAGCTTTTTCAGCAATTTCTGGTTTTGTTTCTGTTCTTTCTTTTGTTGTGATTTAAAATTGTATAAAAACATCTATATTCTTCACAGCATCAACTGAAAATTTTGACACCACTGATACTAGACCTCCACGCGATTGAATTAATAGTCAGAAGAGATGTAAATGGGGCTGTTAATATACGAACAATTATTTGATAGAAAATACCAGAGCCAATCCTAACTTCTATGTAAATGGTTAAAAACAAGCAATATATAACATCAATTGTTAACAGTAAATGGTGCCGCCCTTAAACTGTTGGAAGATTGTAGCTCATGGTGTCTCTTACACTTTTCTTAACATCCGTCTCCCTTTCCATTTTTTTTCTGGATTTGGTACCCGCAGAGTAAAACCTCCTATTGTCAACACAATTAACCACTCTTCCAATGGGAATCCTTGGAAGCAACCAATCCTATTCAAACCAAGCATGTAGAAATAAGAGTGATGATTAGAATCTCTTATGCCTGTAGATAGAGCTCTTTGCAGAGTAAACATTTGACTCCATTTTAAATGCCATCTGAATGGACTGTGTATAAATAGCTGAATAAAATGTTGCTACTTTGCAGGGACATCTGTTCTCAATTAATCAAGTAGCTGATTGCTATTCCTTACTGATATTCATCAACCGTTTCACAACAGAGATTCAAATGGAAAATTATGCCTTTTCATGCATAAAATGCACCAGAATAATTTTGCACAATCATAAGAGAAGACTCTAAGTCATGATCTATAAATGCAGGCTTTTTTTTGTTTATCATAGTTATAGTGGATGCCAGTTTGATCAGTTTAAATATGATTTGTTAGCCTTGAATGAGGTTTCTATGTTTAATATGAGCACTTTTGCTCAGACAGCACAGGCACTTACTGACAAGATTCAATGCCAAGCTGTGTGAAGGTGCACTGCTGGAATTTAACTAGTTAAATCCCTGTAACTAAAGAAAATACTTTATCACTGCTTATCTTCCCAGATTATATTTATTGGAGTTCGGAAAGAGAGGTAATGACTTAAACCATAATACAATCATACAGGGTAAATGCAGGAATGATTTTCCCAATGACCCAGGCATTCAAAACCAAAGGGTCACAGTCCAAGGATCAGGAATAGGCCATTTAGGATTGAGATGTGGAGAAATTTGTTCACCCATAGAGTGGTGAGCCTGTACAATTATCTGCCACAGAAAGTGAATGAGGCCAAAACATTGAATTTGTTCAATAAGGAATTAGATCTAGCTCTTCAAGCGAAAGGAATAAAAAAGCA
This sequence comes from Hemiscyllium ocellatum, assembly GCF_020745735.1. Taxonomy (NCBI): domain Eukaryota; kingdom Metazoa; phylum Chordata; class Chondrichthyes; order Orectolobiformes; family Hemiscylliidae; genus Hemiscyllium; species Hemiscyllium ocellatum. The sequence goes on along the minus strand of NC_083404.1, from coordinate 97,964,839 downwards.
TCGAGAGAAAGTGGGAAGAGCATACAGAGATGGATGATCAGCTATGATCATATCAAATGGGGCAACAGGCTTGAAGGACTGAATGGCCTACTCCTGTTTCTATTTTCAATGTTTTCTGTGTTCAGAGCCAATCTTCTTGTTCTATTGTGAAGGGCTATCTGGAATTGAGTGGTAAGCACTCTTGCTGTATGTAACTGACTTTTTTTCTCTGTTTCCACAATGAATCAGGTTGATCAGTCAACTGTACTGTTAGCTATGATTCGGAGGTGCCGAGTTAGATTGGGGTGTACAAAGTTAAAAATCACGCAACACCAGGTTATAGTCCAACAGGTTTATTTGGAAGCACTAGATGGTTGTCCTGATGAAGGAGTAGCACTCTGAAAGCTAATGCTTCCAAATAAACCTGTTGCACTATAACTTGGTGTTGCGTGATTTTTAACTTTGTACTGTTAGCTGGTATCTTACAGGTTTGCAAAATCTGTAACATTTAGTCTAAGAGTTGAAAGCAGAATGCTCAGTACACTACCAGGAGATCTCTGAATCCCTCAGTGACGGTTCTTTGGAGTTTGTCTCCAAGTGCAAGCTATTATCAGGAATTGGGTTTTGAAGCCTAGCACAATGACTCTATATGATCCACTGGCAGCTTGTCAAGCAGACAATCCTTGTGAGTATTGCTGTATTCAGTTGTGTAACTTTTGCTTGGATCATAATTTGAAGGAAAGAGCTAATGGCTCAGGTATCTATTCAAATGTTTAAAAAAATTCATCTATTTCAACAGTTACCATAACAATACCAGATTACACTCATCACAGTCGAGAGAGTGGTGCTGCAAAAGCACAGCAGGTCAGGCAGCATCTGAACAGCAGGAGAATCGATGCTTCGGGCAATCAGGAAACCTCATTTCTGATGAAGGGCTTTTACCTGAAACATCAATTCTCCTGCTCCTCAGATGCTGCCTGACCTGCTGTGCTTTTCCAGCACCACACTCTCGACTCTGACCTCCAGCATCTGCAATCCTCACTTCCACACTCATCAACATCTTTAATCTTCATCAGTCTTCACTTTTACATTTCTTCATTGTACGAACACATTCATCTATATCTTTTTTTTAAGATAAAGGGACCATCTGAGTGGGCAAAAACATGGCAGATGGAATACAAGTGGTAAATTATAAGTCTATCCAACTTGGCAAGAAAGATTTTTAAAAGTATAGTTTATGAATGATATTTATTTTCAGAGGGATCCTACAAATGCCACCTCTTGAACCACAGAAAACTAACTTTGCAGGTCAAAAGAAACTAGGAAAACAAATGGTATAACAGCTTTTCTTACAAAAACATTGGAACTTTAGAGTATAGAACAGGAATACCATATATGCTCGCGTAATAGTCGAACTTTTTTGACTAGTTTCTAAGGTTAAATTCATGGGGTTGACTATTAATGAATACTGTTGAGGGACTGAAATTCATGTCTGTCAAAATTCATACTCATTAGCAGAAGCCCAATTGATCTCTAAATGGCACGGTGGTTCAGCAGTTAGCACTGCTGTCTCACAGCACCAGGGATCCTTTTCTGCGTGGGTTTTGTCCATTTGCTCTGGTTTCCTCCCACAACTGCCCGTAGTGTTGTGTGCATTATTTAGGGGTAAATATAGGGTCGAGAATGGATCTAGGTGGGCTACTCTTCGGATAGTCAGTGTGGACTTGTTGGACTGAAGGGCCTGTTTCCTTACTGTAGGGAATCTAATCTAATTTTAAAAATTAATTATGGTAATTCTGGAAATCCAGAGCGGATCACAACAGCTCGAGGACTGGAAGATCCGAAGCGGAGCAGAACATCTGGCAGACTGCAATGCTGGAATGGGAAGTGATGGCCAGGACACTGACTCATAAATGTTGATCTGTTACCTGTGAAGAACTAGGGTTAACTTACCATGAGATATACGGAAAATTCCAGATTATTTGGCCAAAAATAGGGGGTTGAATTTTAAATGAGATCGACTATTACTCGCGTACATAAAATAATTCATTTGTTTCTCTGAGTCTGTTTCAAATTCATCAGATTGGCTGATCTTAGCACTTACTCCACCTTCCAGGCTATCCTATATGCTATGATTCCTTTAATATCCGAAAAGCTGTAGGCCGCTGACCTAGATATGCTCAATGATGAAACATTCACGACTTCTTGTGATACAAAAGATTCACAACCATTTAAGCTGCTTGCTGAACCAGAAATATACTGAATAGATGAATAAGTTCAATTAATAGTGCTACTCCTTTCCATCTAGCAATTTCCTTCAGAGATCTTTTGAAGATGGCAAGGTCCATTCCCACTTCCCTCTCATTCTTTAATTAGTTTAATCACCTAATTTAAATTTAAACCTTCCATAAATTCTGCCTCAGCTACTAACTCTGGAAATGAATTGTTAAATCTCATCATAATGTAAAGAGGAATCTCTTTATTCTCAAAGTCTTACATTTGGTCCTTCATGCTGACTTGCATTGCTTTTGAAAATAGGCTTGCTTTCTTTACTTAGGTAGACAAACAGGAGGCTGGGAAAACACAGCAAGCCAGGCAGCATTAGGAAGCGGAGAAGTGAATGTTCCAGGTGTAACCCTTCTTGAGGACTTACTTAGCTTTCCATAAACCCAATCACATATTAGCATATCTGCTGTGGTAGTTCATGGAGACCTATTGCCTCAGCTTGCCTCATACCTTGTTACTTAACGTTACCCTCAAGTTACACATAACAAAGCATCTCTCATCAATTGGGACAGATGCCTATGGTGTTTTGTGGACTATGGCTCCTTACCTTACTCAGTTATCCATAACTTTAACCACATCTTTCATATCACCATGTAAGTTAGATTGTTCTTTTTACAAAGTGAATTCTTTATAAATATTACATTTTATTATACAAGTTAGCATCTCAGCAAATATTCATTGTTCCCATTTAAATACCATATTACTACTTTTGTAGTATGGAGTGCAAAGCAGAACATAGCATTCCGGTTAATATTTTATTTAGGTTCCACATTAACAATGGATTGTATAATCTCCATCAGTTGTGATAAAACCTAAAATTCCAAAGGCTTGTTTTATGACCTTATTGACACACGATACAGTTTCTAATATCTTGTGAATGTACAGTTCAAATCTTATCAATATTCTTTGAGAGGTTCCTTTTATTTACTAAAAACAACTCTATATTGTAATCTGGGAGCAGCAAATATGTGTGAAAAAAAAACGCCAGTTGCTAGTTCCACTCCAAGCTAATCACAGTCCTGACTAGGAAATTTATTGCTATTCCATCACTGTCAGTGGCTCAAAAGCCTGGAATTTCCTAACTATCAACATTGTAAGTCTACCTAGATCAAATAAACTGCAGCGGTTCAAGAAGATTGCTCATCAACACCTTCTCAAGGGCGACTAGGTTTGGGCAATAAATGCTGGCCCAGCCAGCAATGCACATGTCCCATGAGTGAATTTTTTTAAAAAGTGAGTGAATGTAAACAGGTTTTATTGAATGTTAACATCAATTCTTGAAACCCATTATCCAAATCATTGGTAACACGGTGAATACAAATGATCCAGAACTGAAATCTGCTATTCACTATTAGCCATTCCTAATCACGTTGATAAATTGCAATGAACTGCTTCCTTCTCTTGTCTTCCTTTTAATCGAATTTTAATCCAGCTCTTTATCAATGTCTCTAATTCCATAACTCTTGATCTTTACAAATCTCCTTTATGAAACAGTTTCAAAGGCTTTCCCAAAGTGCATATGCACCACATACATTTACTTTGACAGCTAAAACCATAAAACAGCAGTTAGCGACTTTAAAAATCAAATGAGTGTTGTCAAACTGATCTTTCCATATGAATCTGTATGGTTGCTACTATCTACTTCTTTTAAACCTATATATACATATATACATGTCATCCACAGATACTCAAAACTATTCCCTAACACAGATGTTCAACCATCTAGCTTTATCTGCCTGTTAAAAATGGTTACAATACTGACCACTCTACAATCTTTCAGAACACATTCACATTTAATGGAGCTTCAAATGGTGAATCGACAACATTCTTGCATTTCTGCAGTATATATTCTTCATTTATTCTTTATTTTATTAATATAGCCACTCCACCTCTTTTATTATTTGTTCTACCACTTATCCATAAGCTGCACCCCAATGTACTTATTTTGCTGCTTTAGCCTGTTTGTAATGAGATGTCTGCTTATACAATGAATTCTAGATCTTCCTGTAAAATAATTGTTTTCAGCTAACTCAGGTTAATTACAAAATTCTTCACATTGCAAAATTTGTATTTTTAAAACTTTCTGACATAGCACCTTTTCCAGTAACTCACTTGTCTAAGCTGCACCCTACCTTATTTTAGTCTTTTTGCACTTGTGACATGTGTATTTTATTTGTGTATTCCATTTGTCTTTCTAAATATAGTAAGATGAAGTCTATACATAGTATAGATAAGTTTGACTAACCTCGTTTGTTGTTTTTGTGTAGTGAACAATCATCATGAACAGTGGTTATGTAAAGTATGCGGTTTCTGTGTGCTTTGGGAAAGTCTTTGAAACTGTTCAATAAAACAGATTTTTAAAGATTAAGTGTTATGGAATTAGAGGGATTGATAGAAAACAGGATTAAATTTGGTTAGAAGGAAGAAAAGAGAAGTTAGCAATTCATGGCAATTTTTCAATAACATTCATGCCACACAAATGCCAAGTAACAGCCATCTCCAAGAAGAGACAATCCAACCAACCCATCACTGAATACTCCAGTATCAATAACCTGGGGTTACCATTGACCAGAAGCTCAACTGTATTAATACAGTGATGATAAGAGCAGGTCAGAAGCTGGAAATACTGCAATGAATAACTCACCACCTGGCTCCCCAAAAAGCCTGTCCACCACACGAGTCAGAGTGTGTTGGTATGCTCCCCATTTGACTGGGTAAGTGCAGCTCCAACATCAAGAAGCTTGACACCACCCAGGACAAAGTAGCCCACTTGATTGGCACCACACCCACAAGAATCTACTCCCCATTTCATTGACACTACATAGTAACAAAGTGTACTACCTACAAATGCACTGCAGAATTTCTGTAATGATCCCTCGACAGCACATTCCAAATCTACACATCCACCTAGAAGGACAAGGGCAGCAGATACATGGAAACACTATCAGCTGCAAGTTCCCCTCCAAGCCAATCACCATGCAGACTTGTAAAGATATCGCCATTCCTTCACTGTTGCTGGATCAAAATCCTGAAATTCCCGAATGAATGGCATTGTGCGTCACCTACACCAAATGGACTGCAGAGATTTAAGAAGGCAATACATCACCAACTTCTCAAGGGCAACTCGGGATGGACAATAAATGCTGGCCAGCCAACAATGCTCATATTCCATGAATGAATTAAAAGCAGTTGAGTGAACATAAACAAGTTTCATTGAATATAAACACGAATAAGGGATATTAAGAGAAGACTTTGAGTGTACACACTCATGATTCAGTTCTGTATGATTTGATGTCAACATGACATAACTTCTTATGCTCATGTTCATTGGTTATTATTAAAGTGTGGTTTACCTTTTACTCCATGCACGATTTATATTTTCATTCATTTATCATTCACCTTTAACTTAACTTCAGTACTTATATTTTCCCAGTTGTCTGTATTTCCTAGTTTAAACATTCCTTTGCTATTTAACTATTAACCACCTGCAATTCTCATCTCTACCAAAGTGCCAACAGTGGAATCATAGAATCCTTCTTTCCTGACCCAATATCTTCAATCATTTGTAACTAATAAAGAGAAGCAAATAGATCAATGCTTCAACAAAGAAATAGGTAAATTAAGACGAGTTTTAAGATATCATACCCTTAGGAAATCACTGTCATGTGCTCATGTTTTTTTCATCTATTTTCTGAACTCAGATAATTGGTGCTGCACTACAAGGAACATGTTGTGCAGCACAATATTTACAGTTGAGAAAAGCTTGAAATGTCTTTTGTTTTCCAAGTTAAAAGAATGAAGCCTATTTAGAATCGCATAATCCATTGTTTATAAAGCTCAATGATTCAAACTTGTGAGTGATAACATGAGCATTGGTACAGCAAAGATACCCCAGTGGAAGTAAATTGTACGTCAATCACAATGTCTATTCTTTGGTTTTGACAGTGGCTATGTTGTCCATCATAATTAGACTGAAATTACATTTTTATAATTGTTTGTCCAAGATGGGGGTTGAGTGATTTTGATTATTCCAAATTCTCATTGGATATCAAATTGCTGTATAAAATTGGCATGTGTGTATTCTCTTCCTGCACTCAGAAGTCTGCACCCTAGCCTACTCTCAGAATTGCCCACCAATCCCACTATCACAACAATGCAATACCCCTTTGCCTTCACAATATTGTTGCCAGTAACCCCCAACCCCAATCCCTAGCAATGTAGAGCTTCATTGGTTATCCTCAAGTTGTGGTGAACGCTGGTAGTGCAGCTTACGTTTAAATAAAGTGCAAGATATGTGACATAATTTCTAACAAGAAATCAACAACCATCTATCAAGCAGCAAAACAATCTCTAAGATGCAGGGCTGAGAGCAGCAGCTCTTTAGTTTCATTGGATATTGAAATGATGATCCAAGAGCTATGAGACCTGCTTGCATTCACTTTCAAACCCACACAGCTCAATCTAGGAGAGGACGGGGTGATATCAAGATAACAATGCAACAGTTGGCACTTATCTGTGGCACCTCAATCCAAAGCCAGAGCTATAAATGGGTAATGGCTTCCTAGTATTGCCTCTGGACTATTAATCCTGTGACCCATATAATGTGATGGGGACTTGTATTCACTTTCTGCTGTTGAAGTTTTAATGAATTCAATGAAAATCTGGAGTCTCATGATGACCATGAGATCATTGTTGAGAAACATCCTTCTGTTTCATTAATGTCCTTTAGTGAAAGGAATTGCCAGCCTTATCTGGTCTTCAGACCCACAGGAATGTGGTTAAATCCTCAGGCAATAAATGCTGGTCCGGCCAGGGATACCAGTGTCCTGTGAATGAAGAACAGAAGTCCAATACTTGTAATCTTTCGTAGTCACAACTTTGTTTTCAACTCCTTTTGCCATTAACATAAAGTTAACTGAGCACAAAAGTGTTGTAAATTTTTTTTTGAAGTGTAAATATTGTAAATTTACATTCCTTCTAAAAATTGTACATTGCATTTGTTTCACTGTATTCATATGAATATTACTACCATTGTCATTTGTTGAAATGAACTTAGTCAGAGAGGTGAACGTATTGGCAAACCTCATGGTTGGCACATATTATTGGTTATAGGAAATGAGGATCATTTAAGTTATTGTGGAAGAAATGGTGTGCAAGTTGGTGTTCACTCTTTATTGAATGTCCACATTGGTGTCTGGTGTTGTACTTGACAATGGTAGTTACTAAATTTCCAGTTGGTCCTCCCTTCAGTGCACTGTAAAAAAAAAATTGTTTGAGATCACTCTCAGCAAAGAAAATTAAAATTTTGTGTGAGAACCTGCTGAGGATGGTTCAGGGCCTGATTTCTCAGTCAGAATTGACATATATCCCAAGTGTGATATTAAGATGTCCCCAGGACTAGTAGTAAATGAGTATGACAAAGATTTGCATCCCTTCCTCATTTAAGTGTCAGAGAAACAGTTCAAAGGAACTCTGCCAGATTACTGGCAGAGATTAGTCTAGGGAGTTCCAGTGTTGGGACCATGGATATGTAGGTAACTCACTCGGGTAAATCTGATGTACATTTGGTGGCCCATGATATTCCGTGCACTTCTGCCCATAGTCCTGGCATCACCAGCAAATACTCTTGCACATTCATGGCCTTCTCCTCAGGCACATTTAATTCATCCTTATTGGAAGAGTAGTGTTGCTTCTCCCATTCGTTCTATTGTAACAGGGTTACATGATCACATTGTGCATCAAAGCAGCAAGCCACACCTTTTCATTATATTTCATGCTGGGTTTTCAACAGAGGCCCTCTACATAAATCAAGGCAGTAGATGCACATTTTCAACAAGCCAAGGGTCGATTCAATGCTGACTCTGATGGAGTTGTGAGCAGCTTTCTGCTGTACGCTGGGAGTATCTCACAAGTGTTACCAACCTGGTCCAGAAGAGATAATCAGTATCACTGAAGACCTGGAAGTCAACTTAGGACATGGTCTTGAAAAAGCTGTCACCTTAGAATTGTGCAAACTGTAAAAATCATGACAGCTCCCTGAGAAATAAGCACAGGTGTGTTCAATTCTATGCCCACAGTCGCAGACCTGTTATACATTCAAGAAGTGAAAGCCTTTTCATTCAGAATTGCCATTGGCTGGTCCCAGGGAATTGTAATGGCCACATGAGAACAGCTGATGAACTCTTGCTGTCTAAAGAAATAAGCAACGATTCTGAAACATGCAAGTGCAATGGGCAGAAACCCATGAAATACCAGGAGCAACCAAACATACATCAGATTCACCCAAGAGTGAGGTACTTGCATTTGTATTCACTGCCTGACTGTCTTATCTGTGGAGTAATTGATGAATTCATTCACACAATACAAGAGGGTGGGTAAACTTATTTATATACCTATATGTTCCAGCTTGTGAAATGCCACATTTATCACCATCGGAGCCCTGGCAATCACCTCAGCAATGAAACAATTGAGAAATGCAGTTACCTTGAAAACCACTGGCATAGAGTGACTTGGTGACATGGTTTCAGGCTTTACTGCAATATTCTATGAATGGCAGAGTTCACTTCCTAACACAGCCTCGGGACTCTCTGGCATCACCTCTCATTGCTTTTGTCTTAAGAATGCAGTTCTGTGTTCGTGCCCTTGTTCCCAAAGCCTTCTCAGGATAGCTAAATCCTGACCACCCTCCCCTTCTGCAGCTGGCATTACGGCCTCAATTGTTCAATCGCAAATCAGATAAAAATGTTTATGGTATTGCGGTATTATTTAGCATGAATAAAAGATTGACTGAGTAGGTAAAACTCAGTAGGCATAACTGGGTCTTTGTCTAATTCGCAGGATGCGATGTATGGAAGTCTGCAGGATCCAGTCAGGGCTAGGACTCCAATTTTTACAATTTACCTCAATAACTTAGATGACAGAAGTGAAAGCATGGTGGCTAAACTTCCAAATGACACAAAGCTAAGTAGGAAAGTATGAAACAAAAACAGAAATTGCTGGAGAAACTCAGCAGGTCCAGCAGCATCTGTGGAGGGAAAGCAGCATTAACTTTTCAAGCCCAGTTACCCTTCTTCAGAACTATCCTTTACGGTGAAAGGAATTGAACATAAAAGTAAGGATGGCATGCTTCCGTTATTGATGGAACCACATCTCAAGCCCGGCACACAGGTTTGGTCTCCTTACTTAGGAAGGATGTGGCTGCATTATAGATTAATTGCACTTCTGTGATTCTGTGATCCTGAATGATCCTGACAAGGTAGATGTGAAACGGATGTTTCCTTTCCTGGGTGAGTACAATATAACAATTCTCAACCCAAAATATCTCCGGTGGAGCTCATTTTTGTAAAGGTGGAGAGGGTCTTCACCTTACCCAAAATAATGTCAGCTGACACCCATCATTATCAAAGCTAAACCAATGTGGGAAGGTTTATGTTTCATATCTCCGGTTCACGGAGGCAAATGCACCTGTTGAAGTGCATGTCCCTTCAGGCAGATCTAATTTTCACCATGGAATCACCAAGACATGATTTGTGAGCTTGAGACATTTCAGACCTCTTTTGACAGGTCTTAAAAGTATGGTTCCCTCTTTGGGCGAGGTATGGTTCCCTATACAAGAGGTCAGGTTCTCCTTTGAATACATTGCGTGCTCACTCAGAATGTTAAAACTGAACATGAATAAAACATTAAACAAAAAAAGCAGAAGAACTCATTGTAACTCTCAAGCTAATTGTAACTGTCATACAGTTAAAGGAACTGTAAGACTGTCAAGAAAGTTAAATACTAAAAATGTGTTGCTGGAAAAGCGCAGCAGATCAGGCAGCATCCAACGAGCAGGAGAATCGACATTTCAGGCATGAGCTCTTACTCATAGATCCGAGTGCTTATAATGTGTTTGAAGTAGGGTTTTGAATAAAAAAAATTCCTGTCAAGGGATTAAATGGTTGAAGGTGAGTGTAATGAATAGATTTTTGTTATCAGAATGTTTGTTTTAAAATAGTGAGTCAATTAAAGATACATAGAACTTTATCTAATTTTATCTCAGCATGGATCCTAAGGTTCATGGTTGAGGTTGGGTGATATAGCACAGAGGGTACAAGGACAAAAGGTGTTACAGAGGAAATGAGTTGACATGACTTGACACTTAGCAGAGTGGGTGTACATACAAGTGTTCAGATTGGCATGGAAGATGTGAGGATCCATTGGGATACGTGAGGGACATGAGGTGGGATACATTGGCGTATGTGAGGGGAGTGGTGATAGGCGAGGACTGGAGTGTTGTTTTTGGTTTTACTATTTGTTTCAATAGTTAGGATGAGATACAGAATCACCAACATAAGCTTTGGAGATAGGGCACAGTTAGCATTTCGGGTCCACTAATCCTTCTTCAGTTAATTCTGCTTTGTCTCAACAGATAGTACCAGAACTGATGAGTTTTCCAGCAATTTCTACTTTTGTTTCTGATTTCCACCATCTACAGTTCTTTGTTTTTTCTCCCCTCGAGGGAATCACCAAGCCCAGCCTTTCACACGGACACCTGTGCACCTGGCAACACAGGTGACTGCCATTTCCAGGGCTGCCACGTCCAACTCTAGTTGTCGCTGATTGGTCAGGACACTTTCTCCCATGCTAGCCCTGTGGAGCAGGGCACTTTTCCAACCTTGTGTTCCTGATTCAAAAGCAAACATTGAGGCCTTTATGTGGTCCTTTGTCTTGGCAATAGTTACACAATAGTTAGTCTGACCTTCACATTATTGTCTAAATCTATATACTTCATTTTGAACAATTCTTAACCCATTTTTCTCAATCTCTCTTACTTACAATACAATATTTCAGTCTCTTGTATTTTATTGCTTTTCCATGTCTATTTTTAGTCAATTCAACCTAACAAATCCCTTCAAATTCAAGTGATGAATGTTGGATATACCAGCAGCTTAAGTTGCAATAAACCTTAGTCCATTGCAGATATTTGTTTACACATATCACAGACAAGGGCAATGTATTTTTACTTTTCACAGAAGAATGGAGCAATTTGTGGCAACAGAGGTATTTGAAAGCAGCCCAATAGTTTCTGCTTCCAAAGTTTCTGCTAACATATGTCTAATATCGTGGAATTTCATGCAATAGCAACTGTATGTAACTTGGTCAGTCACCATAAACCAGTGTCAGCCAGGATTTCTATTGAATTGTTGGTTATTTTTGAATGTTAGAACTTTGAGTTTGTATCAGTTTATGCAATGGTTTATCAAATTTTTTAAAGTTCAGATCATAATATATGAAAATATGACTTTAGATCATCGAAACTCTCACTTTTGTGCTCTTCCAATTTGTTGCAGTCTGCTAAATTCAATGAGCAATTTAAAAGATATATTTTCACCTTTCCATAATTTCAACTAAAAATAAGATTTGAGCATATCAGTAGAAAACTGTTGGAAAGCAGCAACAACCCTTTCATGTTTTGATATTTGTTGCTGTGATAAAATGTTTGGACACAGGTTGCGCTACAATTTTTCTTAAGGATTTTCAAAATAACAGTTTAAAATATGCTCTCATTTGACATTTTGATTTAGCAGAAGAATCCTGTTAGTGGCAGATAACACTCATGTCGCTGGTGTCTATCATACAAATGAGTAATGTCACATATGATCTTCAGTATTAGTGGGATGCAGTATGTAGGACATACACTCCAAAGACTGGTGGATCATATAAACAGGATATCTCTACAGCTATTCACTACCAACAATACACAACCAGCACATGCTTGTAACATTAACAACACAATGCCCAATATCAGAAGTGATTCTGCAATTGGACAGTATTTATTAAGTAATCCTGAGTGTGCAAAATATTGCACTGACAACCAATTTAGGATTGTCTATCAGGCTCACGATTTGCAATTGCTTAAGTTGGAAGTTATACATACAAATACACAGGACCTTGTCCTTTGCAAAGAGGAAGAGTATGTACACACATTTGCCTGTTTCAACTCAATAAAATAGATGACAGCCATTCACTGATTCATTCAGAGTCAACCTGCCTGGTTTAAAATTTAAAGAAAGTTTACCAGTTAACTGTCAGCCATCATTAACTGGTGCTTTCTTGGCTCTGCTAATCCACTTGACAACCAATCAGCACTCTCTATCATACAGCATAATGCTTTTTCCCTTTACATTAGTAGTTTTTGCGAGTTGTCCAGATGAGTGGACAACAAAAAACAATTCAACAAATCATTTTCTTTTCATAAATACTCATGTTCTTCATGAATAAGTTTATAAATTTGTCACTTTCACTATTACTTGCAATGGTAACAAGAGAATATTTGAAATAATTTGCTGCACCAGGGTATCAACCAATGCCTGTGATTGGTGTGACCTGGGCATATTTCAGCTTAAAACATTCATCCCAGTAAAGTTTCTGAATGTACGAGGTGATAATCATAGCAAGAGGCAACTAGGGCCTGATTCAGCAGGGTAACTAACAAGGTGTTTCCTTGAATAATGAGAAGTAAGAATGTGGGAATAACACAGAAAGGATTATGAAGGAGAATGAATTAAGAAATGGGAATTCAATGTCGAATAGGGAACTCAAAGAAAAGTAAAGAAATTTTGAACTGAGAGATCAAAATACAAATGTTTCTCATTAAATAGTACTTGCACTGTCAAGTACAAGCCCTAACTTTCTACAATATGTTTAATGAGCAATTCTTACAGAAATGTAACATATTCATGAAACTCAGAGGAGAGTTGAGGGGAAGCTGTTGTTTTTGTAAGACTAATGGCAATGTGGCTTAAATCATACAGCAACTTGTGGTGATTTGCAATTTACATTGCTTTGTTTCTTCACCATGAGTTGTTGGACAATTTACATGTTAATAATGCTAAGTCCCATTAAACATATTGTTATTTTGGCAGTAAAATTGTGGTTGTTATGTGGTCAACATTTGAAATTCATGGAATAATATTTAAGGCAGCTGAACCTCAAAGCCATTTCTTTAAACTGAATGTCACTCTGTTTTTAATCAAAAAATGAACAATGCCAGATTCTCTGCAACACAATGAAGAAAACCACATTTTAAGCAATTGAACTCACCAGATATTATTTTAATTCAATCCCAAGGATACAATTCCAGTATGCCAAATTGCATCCATTACATTGATTCCAGACATGACACTTGCATATATAATTAATATAATTGTCTGTTGTTTAATAGAAACATAACATTTTCTGGAACGATTCCTGTTTAATATTCAACACATTGAAAGTTGTCACTTTGCCAATTTTACATTGAAACAATATACTTAAAAAACTAATCTTTTTAAAAATGATAAATGTTTAAAGGTATAAAATTAAATATATCTATTCATGAATTCTGAATTTCTGTGCAGTATTATTTGATTGCAGAATGCATATTTCATCTGAACAGGATAATTTATTTCATTTTTTGCAAATTTTAATCTGGGGTCTGGCATGTTATTCATGAGGTCCCAATATTTGTTGATAAAAACCACAAACTGTTAAGGTAGAAATACAGTGAGTTTCACAAGTATTTAAATCTTACATAAGCAAACTCCTGATCTAAGCAATCTTCAGACTGATTGTTGACTTAAGTCTTTTCACAAAATTCAATGACACAAAGTAGTTTGCTTTAATACTTTTGATATTATCCAGATTGTTACTTGATGAAATGTTGCAGATGCATGCCACACAAACCGCAGCATGCCACATTTTCCAATAGCCTATTAAATGATATGCGTCACCATTGAATTAGTAGATTTGGATTATTCATTCATTGCTGGTTCATGAGGAGTTGAATAAAAGGAACTGTAAGGTTCCTGTCATTTAAGCAGAAATATTTCAGCATCATTGAGTTTTATTCTCGCAATATGACTATTTATTTAATCTGCAGAGAATGGCTAGGGAAGAATGAGGAAAGGATGGCAGACTGTGTGAAAACAAATAGTAAAATGTTCTTCAAACATATTAATAGTAAAAGGTTAGTGGAGGATAGAGTGGAGTCCATAAGAATCAAGCAGGATCAGCTGCTCACTGAAACAAAGGTAGAGGTGTTACATGAGTACTTTGCTTCTATCTTTACCAAATTAGAAAATAGTGACAAAGACCCAATTCAGAATGTGGGTATTCAGCAACTGAGTGGTATAGTTTGGTCTATAGTACCCCAAATACTTTGTGCTGTCTGAATCAATCGTGGGGGTACAACAGGTTCAGGATCCTGTGCTGATATAACAGGTACCACAGCAGGGCTCAGAATCACCTGAGCATTCATTCAACAGAGCAAGGGCCACACAGGGCATGACAGGCCTGGGAACCCATTGTTCAGGGTCATACAAGGGGGTGCATCTTTTTGGCCATTTCTAGATGTTTCAGCTTCCTCCACAGCTTAGAGTCTCTCCCTAGGCTTCAGTATCATCGTCAGTGGGCTTGGCTGTTGCTGGGAATCTCCCCTTACAAAGTCTGAGGTGGGGTGTGGGAGGTGTGGGAGATGTGGAAATTGTGGAGAAGTGATGGCTGTCTAAGTGAACTTTACAGTCTTGGAAACTTTACAGCTCCCTGTAAAGAAAAGGGGTGAGAGAGGTCACAGCCATAGTGGGTGCTTCTTACTTGGTGTTGTAAACAGGACCAGCAAGATGTTAATAAATTACTGTGGCCGGAGAAGGCTGAAGTTCTTCTTTAAGACAGTTGGAAAAATACTAGCTAGCAACAGTTTAGTTTACTTTCTTGCCATGTTCCTCCTCTTCTAGCCCTCCCTAATGTGCAATCATGGTTTTAAAAAAAGTGGAACTTAGAACCCACTTTCTGTTGTTGTTTTACAGCTATGTCCTCATGTTATCCTCAAACTGGAGTAAATTTAGACCTCACAGAATCTCTACAGTGTGGAAACAAGCCCTTCAGCCCAATGTGTCCACACCAACCCTCCAAACAGTAACACACCCAGACCTATTCCCGCTACCCTATTACCCCACATTTACCCGTAACTAATGCACCTAACCTACATATCCCTGAAGACTGTGGGCAATTTAGCATGGCCAATTCACCTAACCTGCACTACTTTGGATTGATTTGGAGATGCCAGTGTTGGAGTGGGGTATACAAAGTTAAAAATCATACAACACCAGGTTATTGTCCACTAGGTTTATTTGGAAACACTAGCTTTCGGAGCGCTGCTCCTTCATCAGGCGGTTATAGAGTACACAATTGTAAGACACAGAATTTATAGCAAAAGTTTACAGTGTGATGTAACTGAAATTCTACATTGAAAAATACATTGATTGTTTGTTAAGTCTCATCTGTTAGAATGACCATGTTAGTTTCACTTCTTTCATATGTAAATCACAAAACTTCCTTTTAAAATTACATTCTCAGGAGAACCTTAACAATTGGTGTCAGCCCAGATAATGTGTTGAAGGTGTTAGCCCCCTATGTGCTGCTGTCTGTGCCATAATGTTTAGACTCTAACCTAAAAAATGAATTAACAGAATCTTACATGGATTCATGCAGTTTTGGAGCAAAGTACAATGTAACTCTGCAAGTACAAATTCACCCCACAAACATATATGCATCTGTGTGCACGTGGGTTTGTGTGTATGTGTGTGTGTGTGTGGGGGGGGGGGGGGGGGGGGGGATGTTGGGTGGGGGGGGTGTTTGTGAGTGCCTGTGAGAGAGAGTGTATATGTATGTTTGAGTGTAAAGGGGTCTAGGTCTGTGTGAGGGTGCATATGCAACTGTGGGAATGCATGTGTGCGTGTGTGTGTGTGTGTGTGTAGGAGTGCCTTTGTGTATATGTGTGTACATGCATGTGTGTGTGTGTATGTGTGTCTGGAGGAGTGTCTGTATAGTGTAATGGGATCACCTGCAGTGTGACATGAACCCAAGGTCCCAGTTGACCTCGGACCTCGGACCTCGGACCTTCAGGTGACCATCTTCCAAGGTGGACTTTGGGACAGGCAGCAGCAAAACGTGGCTGAGCAGAGGCTGACAGCTAAGTACCCATAGGGATTGCCTCAACCAGGACCTTGAGTTCATGAGGCTCTTAGGTGGTCATTAGTGGCCACTCTTGTGTCTTCCAGTTGGTGGACTGGGGAAAGAGGGGTTCAGGAACATCACCCATGGACCTTCTCACCCAGAATAATGGTCGATAGGGTGGTGCAAAGGGGACAGCTATCTCTCCAGTGCCAACCTGTTCTATTATTTGGTCTCTTCACCACCTGCCCTCTCATCTAGGGAGAAAAAATCCTGACACTGTGTGTGTAATGATGAAGAACTGCTACATTGAAGCAAGCTGCCGTTCTTCAGATAATTGTTGAATTGAACCCATCTCTATGATTCCAATGGAAATTAAATATTCTATGATATTATTCGAAGATGAGAGTGAGTTTCATATGCATACCTCCCTCAAGCAAAGCTGTCAAAAATCAATCATTCCTCTCAGTACTATTTGTAGCATTATACTAGTTTTGCCTCGATTATAGTTATAGCTGCAATGAAGTGCGGTTAATTCTAGACCAGATTATCCAATAACAGTATTAAAACAGGGAGACTTCAGAAGCGCCAGATTAGTTTTTGCCAATTCTGCTCTGGGCTAACCCCATAGGGTTTCCCAGGATCACCACAGATTTTGTTTATACTTACCGCCTGCACCATATTGGGTCTGCACTGGGAGCTCATTTAAAGACCTGAACAGCAAATACCTGCACAAGCAATTTCTGAAAGATTACAACTAAAATTTAAAGGAATTCAGACCCTTAAAGGCAAGGATTTTCAAGGATTTAAATATTGTCTGTTTAGTTTCGAGCAATGTCTCTGAAACTGATAAAGGGAAAAAACAAACAAAGGGCAAATAAGCATGAAGGTAGGACACAGCAGGGGTGACATTCACCTACGGCTGGGCACAGTCAATCAGCAGCCTTTTAGATGCACCGAAAAACCCATCCTCATTTCTGATGAAGGGCTTTTGCCCGAAACGTTGACTTTCCTGCTCCTCGGATGCTGCCTGACCTGCTGTGTTCCTCCAGCACCACTCTCATCTTGACTCTAATCTCCAGTATCTGCCGTACCCACCTCTGCCTTTTAGATGCACCGCTCAATTTTGTCTTTCACTGATTTACTTTCAAAGGCTCCTTTGAAACCCCCATTGTGGTCATGTCTTACCATAAGCAGAAGCTCCACCCACTAACAAATCCAGAGGAGACTCAGACAAAGTGAGCCACAGATTCATCCATGGTCAGGTTTATTTTTCATTATGCATTCCTGCCACAGTGGCCATGGGAAGTATATCAGAAAGGTGATGGGTTGTCAGCCCAATAATGTAGAAGGGCAAATTCAACTATGGCTAATAGGCTTCCACCCTCCTCTCTGAACTATCACCATCACATCCTATCGCATTCCCAGTTACCTTTCCCCCCAGCCCCACCCCTGTCCATTTATCTCTCAGCCCCCTTGGGTCACCCCTTATTCCTGATGAAAATCTCATGCTCAAAACATCAACCCATCTTCTCCTCAGATCCTGCCTGATCGGCTGTGCTTTTCTATCACCATAATTTTCAACTCTGATCACCAGCATCTGTAGTCCTCACTTTCTCCAAGATTACAAAGTAGTTGACTACCCATGACATTTCTCTAAAGTTCGCTCCAGCAGGGTGGCGTTGAACTCCAAAAGCAATGGAGGTGGACAATAAGTGCTCTCATTGCCAAGTGAGCTCACCTCCATGAAGGCATGAAAGAAAATCTTACTCTAATCAGACTGAAAATTGAGTAAGCTTTACTCGAATATCATCTATTGACATATCTCTTATTTTCATTTCATCATGGGGTATGTGTAAATAAGGAGAAAGCCATTCAGGACTGAGATGAGGATGAATTTCTTCACTCAGAGAGTTGTGAACCTGTGGAATTGTCTGTCACAGGAAGCTGTTGGAGCCAGTTCTTTAGTTACATTCAAGAGGGAGCTCGACGTGGTCCCTGCAGCTGATAGGATCAAGGGGTATGGAGAGAAAGTGGAAGTGGGATGCTGAAATTGCATGATTAGCCATGATCGTTTTGAATGGTGGTGCAGGCTCAAAGGGCCAAATGGCCTACTCTAGCACCTATTTTCTACAAATCTATGAATCTATACTGCCTGGGGAATGTTTCCTGTCCACCTGTGGTATCCCATAGAGGGTAGTGGTGAGCCACCTTTTCAAATTGCTACAGCCTATTGGTTGGAGGAACATACTCAGAGCCATGAGGGAGGGATTTTCAGGATTTTGGCTCAGTGACATTAAAAGAATAGTGATATAATTCCAAGTCAAGATCATGAGTGTAAGATGCAAATGAGAAGGTGAGTTACCTCAAGTCATAGAGTCAAAGAAATGTACAGCATGGAAACAGACCCTTCAGTCCAACTAGTCCGTGCCGACCAGATATCCCAACCCAATCTAGTCCCACCTGCTAGCACCTGGCCCATATCCCTCCAACCCTTCCTATTCATATATCCATCCAGATGTCTTTTAAATGTTGCAATCATACCAGCCTCCATCACTTCCTCTGGCAGTTCATTCCATACATGTACCATCCTCTGCATGAAAAAGTTGCCCCTTAAGTCTCTTTTATATCTTTCCCCTCTCACCGTAAACCTATGCCCTCTAGTTCTGGACTCCTCCACCCCAGGGAGAAGACTTTGTCTATTCACCCCATCCATGCCCCTAATGATTTTATAAACCTCTATAAGGTCACCCCTCAGCTTCCAACACTCCAGGGAAAACAGCCCCAGCCTGTTCAGCCTCTCCCTGTAGCTCAAATCCTCCAACCCTGGCAACATCCTTGTAAGGATTTTCTGAACCCTTTCAAGTTTCACAATATCTTTCCGATAGGAAGGAGACCAGAATTGCACGCAATACTCTAACAGTAGCCTAACCAGTGTCCTGTACAGCTACAACATGACCTCCCAATTCCTGTAATCAATACTCTGACCAATAAAGGAAAGTATACCAAACGCCTTCTTCGCTATACTATCTACCTGCGACTTCACTTTCAAGGAGCTATGAACCTGCACTCCAAGGTCTCTTTGTTCAGTAAACTTCCAAAGACCTTACCATGAAGTGTATAAGTCCTGCTAAGATTTGCTGCAGGATTTGTCGTGTCTGACCTGCCCCTGTAGCCACTTATTCATATGTTGAGTCCAGTTCAGTTTCTGGTCAATACTAATCCCCAAGATGTTGATAGTGGGGATTTCAGTGATAGTTATGCCATTGGATGTCAATGGGTGGTGGTTAGGTTCTCTTTTATTGGAGATGGTCATTGCCTGGCACTTGAGTAATGCAAATGTTACTTGCCACTTTTCAGCCCAAGCCTGGCTATTGTCCAGATGTTGTTGCATTTGAGCATGGATGTCTCCAGTCTCCAAAGAGTCATGAATGGTGCTGAACATTGTACAATCATTAGTGAATATTTGCACTTCTGACCATATGATGCAGGAAGACTCATTGATGAAGCAGCTGATGCTGGTTAGACCTTGGACACTACACTGAGGAAGTCCTACAGAAATATGCTGGAGCTGAGATGACTGACCTCCAATAACCACAAACTGAGCAATAGTGAGCAGGTTATTGCTAACAAATGCTCTTGATAGCACTGTTGATGACATTTTCCATCACTTTACTGATGAACTAGAGTAGACTGATAGGAAGGTAATTGTCCGGTTTTCTTGTGTAGAGGACATGTCTGGGCAATTTTCTACATTGTCGGGTAGATACCAGTGTCGCAACTGTACTGGAACAGCTTGGCTAGGGAAGTAGCAAGCTCTGGAGCACAAGTCTTCAGTACTATTGTGAGAATGTTATTACGGTCCATAGTCTTTGCAGCATCCAGTGCCTCCATATTAGTATCAAACGGAGTAAATCTTCAGACTGATATCTGTGATACTGGAGACCTCTAGAGGAGGCTGGGATGAATCATTTATTTGGCACTTCTGACTGAAGATTATTGTGAAATTTTCAACCTTATCTTTTGATGCGTTGGGCTTCCAAATTATTGAGGATGGGAGTATTTGCGGCGCCTACTCAAAACTGGATGTGGCAGGACTGCAGAGCTTATATCTGATCTGTTGTTTCTAGAGTCGCTTAGCTCTTTTTATCTCTTGCTGCTTATGCTATTTGGCACACAGGTAGTCCTGGTAGCTTCACCAAGTTGACATCTCCTTTTTAGATATGCCCAGCACTGCTTTTGGCCCACCCCCCTGCACTCTTCATTGGACCAGGGCTGATCTTCCAGTTTGATGGGAATGACTGAGTTGGGAATATGCTGGGCTATGAGGTTACAGATTGTATAACTGTATAACTTTGCTGCTAATACCATTTCAAAGCACTTCCAGCTTCGAATTGCTTGCCCTGTTTGAGTCCTTTCTCAGTTAGCTCAGTGATAGTTCATATCATGGAGAGCATGCTCAGTGTGAAAATGTTTGTCTCCACAAGGACTGTGCCATGAGCAGTAAGCAGATTGATCAGGAGGGGCTCAAGTATGTTTCTCCCTTTTGTTTGCTCCATCACCACTTGCCAGAGACTCAAACTAGCAGCAATTTCCTTTTGGACTCAGTCAATAGTTCTGCTGCTGAGTCACTCTTGCTGCTGGACAATGAAATCTCCCTCCCAGAGAACATTTTGCACCTTTGCTACCCTCAGTGCTTCCTCCATAGATTCATATTTCACAGAGTCAAATAGCGCTGAAAAAACCCTTCGGCCCATTAAGTCTGCACTTATTTACACAAATCCCAATTTCCTGCATTTGTCCCATTTCCTTGAATGTTTTGATATTTGAAATGCTCATCCAAATATTTTGCAAAGATTGTAAGGTTTCTAGCCTTCACTACCTTCCCAGGCAGTGCATTTCAGATTCTCACCATGTACTGAGTGAAAAGTTTTTTCTTCCTCAAATCCTCTCTGAGTGTCCTGCCTCTTACCCTAAAACTATGCAGCCTCGTGATTGACCCCTCAACCAAGGGGAATAACTGCTATATTCACATTATCCATACTCCTCATAACCTTTTACACTTCAATCATGTATCATGTCATTCCTCTCATTCCAAAGAAAACAATCCAAGCCTATCTAGTTTCTGCTTATCGCTCCATCCCAGGCAACATCCTGGTGAACCTCCTCTGCACACCCTTCAGTCCTATCACATACTCCCAGGAGTGAGACACCAGAACTGTACACATACTCCAGCTGTGGTCTGTATAACTCCAACATTATCTCCTTATTTTTATTGTCTGTACCACAACTGACAAATGCAAATTCCCCATAAGCCTTCTGAAATATCCTATTCATCTGCTCTGCAGACTTCAGGGAATTATGAATAATTACCCCAAAAATCCCTCTATTCCTCTAAGCTATCCAGTGTCCTGCCATTCATTAAATACTCCCTCATCTCTTTTCTTCTTCCAAAGTGCATCACCTCCCACTTAAATATCATCTGCCACTGGTCTGCCCATCTGACAACCCCATCTATTCCTGTAATCTTCTTGGTGTCTTCTGCAAATTTGGTTAACAATTCCCCCCACATTTTCAACCATATCATTTATGTATATAACAAACAATCAGGGTCCCAGTACAGATGTTTGTGGTACTCTACTGGAAACCAGTCTCCAGTTACTCAAACAGCCTTTGACTATTATCCTTTCTGTCCTATTACTCAGCCAATATATCAAATTTCCCTCAGTACCATGTGCTTTAATGTTCTCAATTAGTCTCCCATGTGGGACTTCGTCAAAAGCTTTGCTAAAATCCATATAAGCTACATCAACTAAATGCAAATCCATTCAAACTACATTATCCACACACTTGATCACGTGTTCAAAAACCTCTAACAAATTTATATGGCATGATGACCTCCCCTGACAAAGCCATGCTGACTGTCACGAATTAACCCATGCCCTTCCAAGTGGGTTTTCCATGTTTTGTCCAATATGGAGTAGAACTGATATATCAGCTGAGGAGGACTCAGTACATGGTGATCAGCAGGAGGCTTCCTTGCCCATGTTTGATTTGATGCTGTGAGACTTCATGGAGTCCAAAAAACATCCAATACAACCGTTTCTCGACTGTATACATCTCTGTTGCCATCTCTGATAGGTCTGTTTGGCCAATGGGACAGGACATATCCAGAGATGGTGATGGTGGTGTCTGGGACAGAGTCTGTAAGGTATGATTCCATGAGTATGACTATGTCAGGCTGTTGCTTGACCAGTCTGTGAGACAGCTCTCCAATTTTCGCACTAGCCTCCAGTTGTCAGTAAGGAGGATTCTGCAGATTTGACTGCTCATTCTTAATGTTTCCAGTGCCTTAGTCAATACCAGCAGGTCCATCAAGCTTCATTCCTTTTAATCTTTCTGTGGCTATTTCAGAGGGCAGTTAAAGGTCAACCACATTGCTCGGGGTCTGAGTCACATGTAGGCTGAACTGGGAAAAGACAGCAGTTTCCTTCACTGCAAGACATTGCTGGATTCAAATTCCACCATATTTAACCCCAGGTCCCTACAAGAGTACCTGGATCTCTCGATTACTAATCCAGTAACGACTCCAGTAGAGTCTAACATCCCCTTTAACATTTAGGCATTGTACGTTGCAGGAATATCAAACATTTCAATGTTAAATACTTTGTGTTTAATAAAGTGTCTATGCCTCACATTTTGTAAGATACATGCAATAAAGCCTCGCTCAGACCTCAGTTCAGCAAACTAATGCAGTTCTGGATAACAGTTTAGATTGCCTTTAATATGTTGCTGTTGAGAATCATAATGAAAAATGGACAACACTCTGACTGCCATTTCAGTCTCCACCATTCTGTGTTGTGTAAACTGAATGACAAGATAAGATAGCAACAGCTGGAAAGGACAGCTTAATATATTTTCATTTTTGAGGATGCCCACAAGTTTTCTAAAGCATTTTTTTTCCACTCAGAACTCCTCTTTTTAATAGCTCACAAGAGCACTTGCATTAGGTGAATAATAATGATAGAAGTGTGTATGTGTGTGATATTTCAAGATAGTACAGAAAGCATCTGATCAAAAAGACAGATTTCCATATCCAAAGTATGCTAAGAAAATTTGGTTCAAAATACATGTTGATAAAGAAGAAATTTCTTTTCCCAAAAAACAATAAGTAATCACTTTTAAAGTAATGATTACATTGACAATAACAGATTAGAAATTGGGTTTATTATTATTTTGAATGCTAGCTTATAAGTTGAAACATTGTCATATCCGTTATGTTTTTTGAGCTACTCTTAATTTGCTTATTGCTAAAAACAGATGCAATGGACTTGAAATCAGCGGAGTGACCATATTCCCTTCTGTCCATTGAGGCTAGACTCAGGCTTGATCTGTTTTGAAATGCAGTGTTCCTTGTCACTTCTGGGAAGAGTCAAGAAGTGTGACATTGGAAAAGCACAGAAGGTCAGGCAGCATCCAAGGAGCAGGAGAATCGATGTTTCAAGCATAAGCCCTTCATCAGAATGTGGGGGGGAGGGGGTGAAGGAGGGTATGAGATAAATAGGAGGGTAAGGATGGGGCTGGAGGGAAGGTAGCTTGGAGGGCGATAGGTAGTGATGGTGACAGGTCAGAGGGGAGGATAGAGTGGATAGATGGGAAGGAAGATGGACAGGTAGGACAGTTCAAGAGGGCGGTGCTGAGTTGGAGGGTTGCATCTGGGGTGAGGTGGGGGAAAAGGACATGAGGAAACTGGTGAAGTATACGTTGATGCTGTGTGGTTGGAGGGTCTCAAGGTGGAAGATAAAGTGTTCTTCCTCCAGGCCTTGGGTGACATGGATTTGGCGTTGGAGGAGGCCCAGGACTTGCATGTCTTTCAGAGTGAGAGGGTGTGGTCAGTGGTCAGCCACTGGACAATGAGGTTGTTTCACCTTCCCAGCTACTTCACCCCCACTCCCACCCTCCTATTTATCCCTCAGTCTCCTTCGTGCCCACATTCCTGAAGAAGGGCTAATGCCTTCAGAGATTGTCTGACTGGCTGGACCTTTCCAGCACCACACTTTTCGACTTTGATCTCCAGCATCTGCAGCCCTCACTTCCTCTTATTTCTTGGAAGAGGCAAGCTTACTGACTGGTCAGCAGATGATGACTACTGGGAGAAGGGGCAATAGGGTCTCATAGAACCAGTGCCAACCAGAGATTATTCTAGAAGTTCAGGTGAAGTATATCTGCAAAGTCTCTGATCACCTAGACAAAAACTTGAATTTTTTCTCATCCATTTTTAAGTGGCCATCAGTGTTTCCTAAGTTATTTGTTGGCCAAATGTTTAAATATGTGCTAATAGCCTCAGTCCCAGTCTGGCATATTCAAGCAGTTCAATCTCTCACAAGTCTCAGTGAAGAAGTTACCCGTTTTGGACAGAACTGAGGAGGGACTTCTTCTCTTACAGGGTAGTGAATGGTTGACAATCTTTACCAAGGAGGGCTGTCAAGCATGAGTCATTAAGTATATTCAAGGCTGAGATAGACAGATCTTTAATCAGTAAGGGAATCAGTGATTATGGGGAAGTGATGAAGTGGAGGTGCCGGTGTTAGACTGGGGTGAAAAATGTCAAAAGTCACATGACCCCATGTTATAGTCCAATAGTTTCACTAGAAATCACAAATTTTCAGAGCACTGCTCCTTCGCCAGGTGAAATCACTTTATTTACAACCTGCTGGCATGTTACTTCTGTGGTGAAGGGGAAAAGGCAGGAGAAATGCAGAAGTTGAGGATTATTGGATCAGCCATGTTCTCATTGAATGACTGAGTGGACTCAATGGGCCAATTGGCCTACTTCTGCTCCTACATTTTATAGTATGGTTATGGTATTGGGTGGGTAGACTGTTTGGCACAAGCCAGTGTCAAACTTAAATTGCGCAAGTTTGAACATTAATGCGGCAGCTTCAATACTATCTTGCACCAACACCATTCATTCTCACCCATAAGTTTTAATTGCCAAAAGATAGCTAGTGGTTGAAAATTGTGACCCCTTCCCCAATATATTTTGTTCCAACTTATAATGTATATATGTGAGCCTATGCTCTTACCGCAGTGTTTATCTTTAGAGTTTGTGTATCTACTGTTTGAACTCTGAAACTTTACTTTCACAGAAGCAAAATGAATATCAGCAGGGTTACTTATCCACAAGTGGTAGATAGCCAATTAAGAGAATTTTGTCAGAGCAGTTGTACTGCTCGCATTAGTAGGTGAAGGTTGTGTCTATACTCTGCCTTTGTTTTCCCCATGATTGCAATATTATCAGTGGTATAAGCATAGCCAGGGACATTTGCAATATTCCTATCCATGTACAACTGGAGTAAGTCTTGGTCTGATAGCCCATCAGAAACAGTACTATCTAAATGTCATGAGCTCTTTAATTCCTCTGTAAATGACCAGATCTGATTCACATCCAGTTTGGAAAAATTTTGCACCAACAAATTTAAGATGTAATCTTTCCAGCATCGGTGTCTTATGTGAGCAGTTTTAAGTGAAAGATTTAAGTGCTTAAATCTAGACATGTTCTTACATTTCTTTAAAGGCATGCGATGGAGCTTTACCAATCTATTGATGGTCAACTTCCAAATGATACCATTTCAGTCCAATTGTTCAGTTCCATTCCAAGCTTCTCCTGAATGTGCGGGCAGCACTTTCTTGAAGAATCAATAAATGAAATTGCATCGCTACTAAGATATTATAGTGCATTTACCTTAATCATATGGGATTCAATCTAATTGATCTAACTACAGGGGTTTATGATGGTTGGGTGATTTGATTGTTTCATTCCTGGTTGTTCCACCACATTGGATGCTCATAAAGTTGGAACCTTTCAAATTATGACAGAGATCTGTTCATACTGGTAGTTCAGCCACTGTCGGATTATGCGTATCCAGCAGGTGGAAGATTTGGGAAGCAAAGATAATCTCTAATATTGACACTTCAGTGTGGTTCTGCCAATGGACACAACTAGTGATCTATTAAATGCTATGAGATGGCCTGTACCATGGAGTGTTACTTGCTAACATATGTGCCTTTCAAGATGGATATTGATCATGTGTCAACATTTTGAGGCGTGTGGGCCTGCCTTTCCAGGTCAAAAGATTTTAGTGGTCATAAAAGCTTCTGAAAAAACCTTATACTATTGACCAGCTGTGTAAGATTGATCATCTTCTGAAATTTGCATTTCACTTGATTGACAGTCTGAATTTCACCCATGTATTTTCATTTCTGCACCTTCTTCACAGTGTCCTTGCTGCCCGCATCATGATCTTTTGGCCGTGAGTCACTTTGTTCTGTGTTTACTCTGGTTTTTGAAAATAGATTTCCTGCGCCTATCTGCCCAATGTCCTTTAGTGTAACATGTTTCATACATATCCAAAAATGTTGAGTAGCCTTTAGATATGTGTGACAAACCACATCTGTTACAGATTTTGTTAGTTTGGTTCACTTTACTGACTGTAGCAATTGTGCTGACTGTAACAAAAAAACATAATAGTTTTTGACCTGACAGTATAGATTCATACTTGAATCCATCCTCAAGTAATGCATCAGTTATACAGCACTTTCTCTGCCTAAAGATCTTTCCCAATGGATTGGGTGAGAAATTATTTCTAATTCAATGAGTCTCTCTGAGAATTCTGTTTCTAAAAAGTTATACATATACCTTATGCTGTGTCATGTTCTGACAAACTGATCAATAGACTCTTGACTTGTGTGTATGACATGAATTGGAATCTATTTGTACTCAAGTTGATTCTTATCTTGAGCTGGTCTTTCTACTGTATTTTCTAGATCTTTTCTGGATCTTTATGATCATCCACAAAAAGAGTGAATGCATTAATTCTATGAAGTCCCCATCAGCCCCTACCACTTCCCCCCACCCCCCACCCCACGCCCCACATTCCGCCCAGTTTTTGCTGAATATCAACAAGATTTTCAGAGTTCTCTTTTCAAGATCATTTATCACTTTATCTATAACATAGATAAGGCTTATTTGTGCAGAAAACTGTTTTTAAAAGATTTTCTCATTCAGCACACTTTAAGGAAAGCTAGGTAGCTGTGCTGTGAGGGGCACTGGGCTGCATTTTTCTCTTAAAAAGTCAGAACTGAAGACACTCAGTGATTTTTTTTAAGAGATATAGGGATCTAAAGAGAGTTCATTGCTTCAGCAGAGGACTGTAAACTACAGCTTTGCTTGTATTTGCAACTTCACTGTTAGAATTTGAGTATTGTTGAAAAAAGAATATTTAATTTCATCTTACACTTAAAACTGTGATTTGCAAATATACTAATTTAAGGGGGAAACAACATTATGCTATATAAAAAGAGAGTGATGATTGGTTAGAAAGTAGACCATGATTAGTAAGGGCATTACTATGAAGAACGACCCTGTTACTAATGACTGACAGTTAACTACTTGGCTTTGTTTATATTTTAAACAGACAAGCTGACTCTGATTCACTAAGTCATTGCCCTAAGAAATGAATCAGCTCATGGTTGCCATCTGTCTTGTTTAGTTGAAACAGATACAGTAAATATACAACTGTAGCCAACCAGCTTGTGAAATTGTGAAACTTGCAGCACATTGTCAAACATTGGATGTGAATCTGCTTTTGGACATTTTTTGTATAATTGTGAGTATGCAAGAAACTATGCTGTAAGCCAATTTAAGATTGTCAATCAGGTCCACAGTATGCTGCAGAATCTCTGAAGAAGAGTCATACTGTATTCCAAATATAAACTGTTTCTCTCTCCACAGATGTTGCCAGACTTGCTGAGGTTCACTATTATTTTCTGTGCTTGTTACACAGTGTATTGTGCTCGCATGTACTTCAAACTACATATAATATACATCGGGCCATTTTCTTTACAGACAGATTGAATATGTACACGCGTTATGCCTGTTTCAAATCAGAAAAACAGGTGAGACCTAATTCATCAGTTCATTTCCTAGGACAATGCCATGACCATACGACCATAAGATCTAGATGCAGGGTAGGCCATTAGTCGCAATGAGCCTGGTCTGTCATTCAATGAGATCATGGCTGATCTGATAACTGTCAAGTCCATTTTCCTGTGTTTTCACTATAATCCTTTAATCCCCTGCTCTTTAAAAAATATTTGTCTCAGCCTTGAATATACTAAATGACCCAGACTTAACAGCACTCTGTGATAAAGAATTCCAGAGTCAATACCCTGTAAAAGAAGAAATTCCTTCACATCTCTGTCTCAAATGTGCTGTCCTAAATATAGCTGCTGTTAGGGGCCGATAGACTATTTCTACTTCCCCTTTTTATTTCTTAGCTTCACCCATAAGCATTCTGCATCTTCCAATCCAAGATCAAATCTTGGCATTGTACCAATTCCATTCCATGCCAGCAATGCTACCCTATCACCATCCCTTCCTGCTTGTCCTTTTAAAACATCACATAGTCCTGGATATTTAGTTACAGCTTTGATCTCCTTGTAGCTATGTCTCCATAATGGCTATAAAATCATATCCATTAACCATTATTTGTGCTATTAATTCTTTTTTTTTTAATGCTAAAGGCTTTCAAGAAAAGAGTCATTAATTTAGCTTATCTTACAATTTGTCCCCTCTTTGCTGCTATTTACTGTTGTTTTTCTCTGTCCCATTTGGGTATCATTATCCAAATAGTTGCACTGTATTGCTATCATATCCTTTTGTTTTGTAAGCCCAGATTTCCATTATCCCAAACCGGCTTTCACCTTCTAATTAAACAGAATCAGGAGTATGCCATTTGGCCCTTTAATTCTGCTTATCCACTCAACATGACTATGGTTAATCATTCATCTTAGTACCTTGTTCCTACTTTCTCCCCCTACTTGATCCCTTTAGCTCAAGGCTACATCTAACTTCTTTTTGAAAACATTCAATATTTTGTCCCCAACTACTTTCGGTCACGCAGAATTAGTATAAAGTCCTCTGTACAGCTCCAATTATTAAATTTACCATAACACTAGCCCCAGCATTGGCCAAGTGAAGCCCATTCTACTTTTCTGCACCAACACTGGTGCCAATACCCCATGAAAGAAACCCATTCCATCCATATCAATTTTTTGAGTCATGTATTTAATTCATTGACTTTATTTATCCTGTGCCATTTTGCCTGTGGCTCAGGTAGTTCTCCAGAGATTATTACTGTTCAAAATCTTTCAGCGAAACCTTATTTTTAATCCTACCAATTAGCCATTGGTACCAACATGGACAACAACTGCTGGATCCCTTCCGTCCTTCTCCAAGTTCTTCTCTAGTCCTGAGCAGATGTCCTTAACCCTGGCACCAGATAGGCAACACAGCCTTCAGGGGTCTCACTGATGACTGCAGAGAACAGTATCTATCCCCTTAAATATACTGTCCCCTAACACTGCAACATTATTAATTCCTCCCCCCACTTTAATGGCTCCCTTTAAAAAGGTGCTGTGGTCAGTTTGCTTATCCTCCCTGCAACAAATCAGATTCAACCTGCTGGTTAACATTTAAACAAAACATGGCTGTTAACTGTCAATCATTATTAATTGCATGTTCTCCATGGCAATGCCACTGTGAATCAAAGTCTACTTGCCCACTCTATTCTCATAGAGTATAAATGTTGGTTTTCCTATTAAGTTGACTTACTGTGAATTGTCTTGATAACAACAAGATGAAAAGTTTCAACAAAATGTGTCTTTCTCCAAGAATACACAAGTTTGTACTTCCAAATAACTATTACCTAGAAATTTCTTCCAGCTTAAAATATGTTTGGGTTTTAATTAGAAAGAGATTAGTTCTGTCTTACAGAAACTGCTAACACTGAATTTCAGAACTATTTGACAGCCAGGGCTGTTGTCCATTGATCATAAATTAGATTTTCAAAATATCTGCCACTAAGATCATGAAATCTTGATTAGATTACTTACGGTGTAGAAACAGGCCCTTCGGCCCAACAAGTCCACACCGACCCGCCAAAGCGCAACCCACCCATGCCCCTACATTTACCCCTTACCTAACACTACGGGCAATTTAGCATGGCCAATTCATCTGACCCGCACATCTTTGGACTGTGGGAGGAAACCCACGCAGACACGGGGAGAACGTGCAAACTCCACACAGTCAATTGCCTGAGTCAGGAATTGAACCCAGGTCTCAGGCACTGTAAGGCAGCAGTGCTGACCACTGTGCCACCGTGCCACCCATCTTCTTCTATGCTCACTGCTGCTTACCATAATATGTGGTTTGCTTCCAGCAGGATTTACTTACCTAATCCAGCAATGTTTTTATTATCACCCATAATATAAGAATCGAAATATGGGTTAAAAACAAATCCAACAGAGCTTTTGTTACAGCTGATTGTTGTGCACAAACATCACATTGAAACATTTCATTGTCTGGGCTTGTATCAGGCTATTGAGTCATAAAAGGCAGCATGCATTCATCAGTGTGCCAGGCTTCATGTAACCCAAATTAAGGTGGTGTCTGAGATATTTGTACCTTCAGGTCACATGCTATCATACAGTCGTGATATCATGATCATATTTTTTAAAGGTATATTGACATACTAACTGTGAGATATAACACAACATCTGGTTCCCTTGAGGCCTCAGTAGGTGACCTCCAAAAGGCAAACAAGAGGGATATAATAGTAGCTCAGCTAATGAAAGTATTTTTAATTAAAACATTGGAGAGAGAAGCCTTGAAAGTTGTAGTACATAATCCCTTTCTTACTTGATAAGGTAGGGCTGCTTTATCAAAGCTAGAGAGATTTGCATTGACCTAAGAATAAACTGTTTTAAGGCAAATTATTAAGATGTAACACAGGACATATGATGCATAAGCTAGAGACAGAAAAGACTTACGATTTGGCAAAAGTGGAAATTGTTTAATTGTCCCGGATATTAAAGATGGACACGTGAACTAGAATAGTGCTGATCTAGCTCTTAACTTGATCATTGCAATATCTTTTCTTCTTGGTCATCTTGAGCTAACTTGAGGGTTGGTCCAGAGCCGGCATAAATCCATTCCAGAAAGTTCTCATTTTTCAATGACACTTTGATCCAACCAATATTTTAGGAGACCTCTAGCAACTTCAGGAGCTCTCTTCCATCTGAAATCTTTTTCCTCCCTTATTTTTGTATCTCATTTCTAGAAAGTTATTGGGTGCTTCATGCTAATCAATTATTCAACAGTTCAATTACTGGGGAAAGATAGTCAAGATACAACACCTCCTCCCCCCACTAATTCCCTCTGCCAGCCCATAAAGTTTCCTCACTACTTATGTCTACCATGACTTTATGTTAACCATAATCAGACTAAAGCATGAGATCTTCCTTTAACAGGTTTTGAATGTTGTTTTAGTGGAGTCTGTGCTAGAGTAGTGTCCTTTGCAGCCATAACAGGCTTTTACTTTTGACTGTTAGCTAAGCAACCTGCTATAGAATTTTTATTAATAAGAGAGAAAGAAAGAGAACTACTTCTATAATATTCAATTAATTTGTAAAGATTTTATAAAGTGACAAGATAGACATTTATTACAATAATCAACAAAAGAGGTCAAAAATTGAAATAAAAACAACCATTTTAAAATTCCTATTTATAACAGTGTTCAGGAATTCATCTCTAAATCTAAGAGATGCCAAGATATTCCTGGAGGATTGGCAACTCAAGGTGCAGGGGGATCACAAGATCACAATGTGCTTAGAATCTGGCATTCTCTCCCACAAACCATTGATGACGCAACAGCTTTTATCATGACAATCATGGGAAAAAATAATTAGTATAGGAAGATAGCAATACTTTGGAATTAGGTTGAGTGGCTGATGTGAAGGAACACTCCAGTATAGATTTGGTGGGTCAAAAGACCAGTTTCTATGCTATAATGATCTGATTTCTACTGCAGTGAGAAAAAAAATTCATTGAAGTGAAACACTGACCTCTAAAGGTCAAAGTACGCAATTGAAATTGCAAGGTTTAAACTTGAAGGTCAGGTTTAAGCTTAACACAGAGCAATGTTTTTTCTAAATTACAGTTGTTCTAATATTTAAAGGAGCTGCATTTATAGCATTTATATTGAAGTTTTAATTGTAGAAGAACTAATGGTTTGACAAATTGATACGTGGTGTATGGAAAGTACTTGTGGGTCATCATTAAAAGGTATATTAATCTCCAAATGCATATTAGGTAACTGAATTATTATTGGCTCACTGGATGAACAACTAACACACAGAGAGGAAAAATATTGTCTGGCAATTAGTCATAACGTTAAACAGTTCCATAATTGTACAATTGCCAGATTGGAGAGGTGTTTACGACCAGCATACGCTTTCCTGCTGGAAAATAAATCTCACACAGAACAACTAAGCTATTTATATACTCTTCTTTTTTGAAATGTGATGCCAAGAAAATCTTATTAAAGGTGCATCAATAAAATCATCAATAGTCCTTTATTTATTTTAGCATTAATATTTAAGATTGAGAAGAAAATTTAAGAATCACAATAATATTATTTTTGCTAAAATAGACTTAAATGTAGCATTCCTGGAGTAGTTGCTTGTTTAGTGAATGTTTGAGATATTCCTTAGTTTGCTTTAATCAGAGCCTTTGTGGGACTATTGGCAATGATCTGCTTTTTCTATGGTTTCTTCAAGTCTCCCTCAATCCATGTCCCAGTGTTATCCACCATAAGCAACAGGAACAGGAGTAGGCTGCGAACCCACTCCATCCTGCTCTGCTACTTATTAGGATCTTGGCTGATCCAAAATCCCTGCATTTTCCTCGTAACCCTTGATTCTCCTACTGATTAAGAATCTATCAACATCAGCCTTACATAACACATTATTATTTCGGGAAAGGAGGTTAAAAGACTCACAGTACTCTGAAATCAGAAATTCCTCCTCATCTCAGTCTTAAATTGACACCATTTTATTCTAGCAGAAAGTGAGGTCTGCAGATGCTGGAGATCAGAACTGAAAATGTGTTGCTGGAAAAGTGCAGCAGGTCAGGCAGCATCCAAGGAACAAGAGATTTGACATTTCGGGCATAAGCCCTTCTTCAGGAATGGGCTTATGCCTGAAACGTCGAATCTCCTGTTCCTTGGATGCTGCCTGACCTACTGTGCTTTTCCAGCAACACATTTTCAGCAACCATTTTATTCTGAGAATATGCCATCTGGCCTAGCCTTCCCATAATATCCTCAGCATTTACCTTGTCAAGACCTTTAAGACTTCTTTATGTTTCAATGAGATCACCCCTCATTCTTCTAAATTCTAGTGAGTAGAGTTCCAACCTTTGCTCATAAGACAATCCTTCCATATCAGAGATCATCTTAATGAACATTCTTTGAACTGCCTCCAATGAAACAATATCTTTTCTTAGATAAGGGGATCGAAACTGCTCACAGAACTCCAGACAAGGTCTCACCAGCAACTTGTACAGTTGCAGTGAGATGTCTCTGCTCTTATACCCTAACTCTTTTGAAACATGTGAATTTTCTTCTTCCTCTACTGTGTTTACCCCCACTTCCAACATCAAGCATGATGGCTCAGTGGTCAGCACTGCTGTTTCACAGCACCAGGGTCCCAGGTTTGATCCCAACCTTGGGTGACTGTCTGTGCGGAGTTTACACATTCTCCCTGTGTCTGTGTGAGTTTCCTCTGGTTTGCTGCTACAGGCCAGGTGAATTGGCCATGCTAAATTGCCTGTAGTGTTAGGTGCATTTGTCAGAGGGAAATGGGTTACTCTTTGGAGGGTTGGTGTGGGCTGAAGGGCATGTTTCCACATTGTAAGCAATCTAATTGCTGGCAGGTCTTCATTTTCAATGCCTGCATTTGACAATCATTCTCCTTCAAACTGCATTTAGCAGTGCCTTTGATTTCTGAAATTGTCCTCTGGATTTAATCCTCTCATTTGTTTTCTTGTCTTTGAAGCTTTTGAGACAATGCATTAATAAATCAGACATTTTGGATACTAAATTCAGTTTAACAACTGAAAGCAGAATAAAATTCCATTATACATGATTAACCAAACCTGTTGATTCAGATGCCAGCAGCATGTCAGCCTTCTGCAGCCTGTTCATTTCAATAATTTTAATGTCCAGTCAAGACTAAGCACACCGTAAGACCAATAGAAGGCCAATATTGGAACTGGCTAGTCTGCACTGCTTAAAAGTAGCCATCTCTCCACCTCTGGGAGGTGCATTGTGACTGAAGCTGATTCCTACTACCTGACATTTTTTTTTTCTTAAGTGCTTATCCAATTCTCTCAGCTTCTCCACACCCATCAAATATGTAGTGCTCCTTCCCTGTCTGGGATCACATGTAATAAGGTCAAATGTGCAGCAAGGAAATCTCTGATAGCCAGGTTCTGCACAGGTGTATAATACCTGACATAGAGGACAGGCCAAAGTAAAACAAAGAACTGTGGATTCTGAAAGTCTGAAACAAAGACAGAAAGTGCTGGTAAAACTCAACAGGTCATGTGGAAAGAACAAATAACATTCCGTCAACTCTTTCTCAGAACTGTTCTGATAGAGGACAGGCTGCCGGATCAGTTTTGACCAGGAGAGGGCTTTGACAGAATATCACACAATTTACATGATGGACATATTCCCTGGAATGGCTTTTGGGGTGGAAATCTGCAATATTCTCCAACAGTTCAGTAAAGAGATCAACAGCACAATTTCAATCAATGGGTGGGAATTGGAAAGCTTTCACATTAGGCCTAGAAACAGCAAAGGTTGGACTCTCCCATCCATCTTGTTCCTTGTGTGGAGCTTTTTTTTGTTCATCAAGAAGGATGCAGCCACAAGGGGGACACCTTGCAGGAAGTGTCATGTCATGTGGCAGCAGAGGTACTCAGAGAGAGACCTTCCTGTACATTATGGCATGCTGTCTTTTGCTTACATTCACTGCTGGTTTGCAGACGGAGAGCAGGAGTGGCCGGTTTCAACTGAGTGCAGTCGAGAAAGGAAACCTCAGCAAGAGCGAGGCCATGCTGTGTGAACTGGGCCAAGCGATCCTCCATCAACTTCACCGTCAAGTCAGAGAAACAGATGCTGCTGGAGGTATGGTCTGGAGGGGCCTTGCAGGCAGCAGAAACTGGAAGGAACACATACAACAGTGAAAAAGAAACTGGGCATGTGAGAGTGACAAACCCTCTCCAATGTCAGCAAGAACACAGCCATCAAATGCACGGCACTCCTGCTGCTATTGTGTATAGGAGGGATGGGGAGGGATATCATGCTCCCAAGCTGTGCCAGTCACTTAAGACATCTTCCTTTATCTAATGCTCAAAGATGGCCTCAAGGACGTGAAGGAAAAACAACCGCAGCTTGACTTTGATGGTCAGTTTACAATGCAAGAAGGCAGAGTGGGTATGTGAATATGATTAATGAGCATGCAGATAATTATTCCTGATTGAACCAGAACAGAGCATACAAATGCGATATTTTTGGATGAACACATGGCTTCATGAAAAGATATTAATTTTTGCATCCAGCCCAGGTCATGCCACATGATTAGCAGTAGGCAAGTCTCTCAAAGAAACAAATAGCATATTCAAACTGAATGAGACCATTTTCCCCATCACATGGGATGATGACATGACTGTTGAAGAAATCATACAAGACAACCCTCTTGCTTCTATGACAACTAATCAGTATCCATCTGCCATGACAGACAGCACACTGCAGAGTGAATTTAACTCCCAATAACAACATTAGGATCAGGAGCGGTCATATTGCACATTCACTGAAGATATAGAGACAACTTATCTACTTGCAGGAATGCTGATGAATAGCCATGTTGGACGCAAAACATCAACATTGTTTCTCTGTCCATGAATGCTGTCAGACCTATTGAGTTTCTCATGCATTTTCTGTTTTGTTTTGTGTTTCTGGTCTCCGGAATACAGAAATTTTATTTTTTATCTATATACACTTGGACAAATCTGTCCTAAAAAAGTGTTCCATTCTTGAAAGGGAAAGTGGGGGATGTTGTATTGTGGCATAGATTCCAAACTAAACAGGCTTAAACCTTCAAGATATGACATCTTAACAAGTGATAGCCTGTGTAAAAGTACCCATCTTGAGTTAATTTTCCATGTCCACACGAATGGATTCAAATGACTGACCATTTCATAAAATTACCCTTTGTATGACAAATCAAAGAAATAGCTCATGCAACAATCTGGCATATTGATCACCATATTCAGTCAGTTAAGTGTATAAAGCACTGAGTGTTGTCAGTCAGGTAATTATGTATATGTAATATATAGTAACATTATTAAACACAGGACCTAGATTCTGTGTGTTAGTCTGTGATAATGGCTCAGATTTTTCAAAGATTGGCAACCAATTGCCACTCCATTCATCTTCTTTAATGCTAATAGTGGAGCGCTCCACATTTCTATCCAGGAATTCTGATCCCAGCTTGTTCAGAAATACAGAGCATAGCTTAAGTCAACACAGCTCCCTCAGATTGCAGGATGGGGAGGGATATCAAACCATACCCCTTTTTACAGCAACCCAGTACATCGTGTTCTGAGACTGAAATGCCCAGAAGCACAGTCAGACATTTTGACAGCTGCTATTCAAGGGTAAGTCTGTAGGTTAAGCGTGTAATCCCAGTGCCAAATAGAAAAGGTGCCAGCGAAGTAGGTTTCCAGGTGGGTAAGGTGCTCGTGTTCCAGGTAAGTGAGGCGCCAAATGGGTAGGCTACAAGGTAAGTGATGGCATGGGGAGCCAATGATTTTTTTCAAATAATTACCACAGACTCAGTTGCCATGCAATGTCTGAGTGCTCATGGAAATTCAGACTGGGTTGGCTTGCTGCATTCTTACTGTGTACACAATGGGGTTTGAGAGGGGACACAGCAGCCTAGTAAACTACCCTTCTACAGTTGACTAAAATTGCTAAGGATTCACTCTGGGCTAGCAGCAGTAGCTCCACGCGGTATAAACCTGCTGCCTTTTGACATTAAGACAGCATTCACTTTCATGTCTTTCACTGTCATTCAGCCTGTGCTCTTTTCTTCATTATTGGTTTTTGTGATGTGAGTATTGCTGACTGGGCCAGCATTTATTTTAATCCCTAAATTCTTCTTAGGAGGTGATGATGGGCCACCTGCTGCTGCAGACCATGTGTTATAGGCATAGGCACAATACTGTAAGAGAAAGAGCTCTTGGATTTTCACCCAAAGGTAGTGATAAAACAATGGTAGAGTTCCAAATCAAGTGTCTGTCTTGGAGGGAATTTTGCTAGTGGTGTTTCCATTTATCTGCCTTTCCAGGAGATAGAGCACAGATTTGGAATGTGTTCTCAAAAGAGTCATCGCAAAATGTTGCTATGCATTTTATAGATAATAAAAGGAGGGAAGGAGATTTGCAAGAGTGAACGGGGTGCCAATCATCTAGGCTACTTTGTCTTGGACAGTGTCAAGCTTCTTGAATTGTTAGAGCTGCATTCATGCAAGAAAGTGGTGAGTATTCCATTGCCCTCCTGAGTTAGGGTTTGTGGATAGCAAACAGACTTTGCAGGGTCAGAAGCCAAGGAACTGAGAACGCTCACCTCTGACCTGTTGTTATAGCCATAGTTTTTAATATAGCTTTTAGCCATTGTTGTTCCAGTTCATTTGCCGTTTATTGATAATCCTTAAGATGTTGATGGTGGGTGATGGAGAGTGGAATTCAGTAATGGTAATGCTAGTAAGTAGCAAAGAAAGATAGCTAGATCCTCTCTCTCTGGTTGGAGATGGTCATTGCTTGACACATCTGTGATGAGCATGTCACTTGTTGATTATTAGCCATTCTTGAATGTTGCCTAAATCATGCTGCTCATTAACCCAGACTGCTTCAGCATCTGGAGTGTTGAGAATAATACTAACCCTCTGCAATCTTCAGTTCATATCCCCACTTCTGACCTTATGTCAGTGGGAAGACTATTAAAAGAAGCTGTGGATGGTTTGCCTATGGCATTAACCTAAGTAACAATGCTTCCCTGGAATTGAAATGATTGGCCTCCAACATGGTCCGATGACTATAACAATCCACTGTAATCAAAAGGCAACAGTGCACAAAGGACCGTCTCCAAACAACCTCACACAAGGGGTGCAGGTAGAAGAATTACTCATCGAATACCACCCTGGAATTAGATGGTTTCCTCCAGAGAATCCTTGCTCTCTTCCTCCTGCTTGGTGTCTTTGCTTATTCCCTAAGTCAAGGCATATTCCGTAAGGAATGATTATTAGTGCATCCATCACCGAAGCAACTGTTTTGCTCAGAAGCTTTGAAATCAGCAAAAGAATCTTTCAGCATCTGCCTTACTATTCCCTGTAGAGTTCAGCAACTTCAAACAACCCACAAAAATCACCAAACACTTGTAGAAGAGTAGTGACTGCCAGAAGAAATCGACTAACCTGTAAGCTGTTACGATCTCTTTAAATAGTACTAGGGGTGGGGGAAGGGTGGTTCCTTCTTACTGCTGAACACGTGTTCAGCTGTACAAGGTTCAAAGAGAACATTAGCTAAAGCGTTGAGCTCCAAAAGCACTGCTTTCATCACACCAGCATTGCAAGCTGATTGACATCTTGAATTGCCTGTTCTGCATACCTCGACCAGACATGCATTGCGAGAATGCTAACACCTTCACCTTTGTACCTGGCATGATTTATCCCAAAAGTGTGTTTGTTGCCATAAGTGCCATTTTGCAGCTCTAACACCATTTATAGGCCCCCAAAACAGGAACAACCGATCTGAATTTCACACACTTTGTGCTTTCACATTAATATACATGTTAATAGCAATCTACAAATGCTTTTCATGTACTATGCTATCAAAGTAATTGCAAAGTTAAAAATCACACAACACCAGGTTATAGTCCAACAGGTTTAATTGGAAGCACATTAGCTTTTAGAGCGACGCTCCTTCATCAGGCGATTGTGGAGGGCTTGATAGTAATACAGAATTTATAGCAAAAATTTGCAGTGTGATGTAACTGAAATTATACATTGAAAAATTGATTTCAACGCCAGTACTCAACGCCAACAACTGCCAATCTCCAAACACTATCCTACAACTCATCCACTTTATCCTCGATCATAATGTCTTCACCTTTGACAACCAATTCTTCATCCAGACACACGGAACAGCCATGGGGACAAAATTTGCACCCCAATATGCCAACATTTTTATGCACAGGTTCGAACAAAATTTCTTCTCTATGCAGGATCTCCAACCAACATTGTACACCAGGGACATTGATGACATTTTCTTCCTCTGGACCCATGGTGAGGAGTCACTGATAAAACTACACAGTGACATCAACAAGTTTCATCCCACCATCAAACTCACCATGGACTACTCTTGACTGTCTGTCTCATTCTTGGACACGTGCGTCTCCATCAAGGACGGACACCTCAGCACCACACTCTACCGCAAACCCACAGACAACCTCACAATGCTACACTTCTCCAGCTTCCACCCAAAACATATTAAAACAGCCATTCCCTGTGGACAAGCCCTACGCATACACCAGATCTGCTCAGATGAGGAGGAACGTGACGGACACCTGGAAGTACTCAAGGATGCCCTCACAAGAATGGAGTACAATGCTCAACTCATCGACCGCCAGTTCCGACGTGCCACGGCAAGGAACCGTAATGACCTCCTCAGGAGATAGACACGTGCTGCAACTGACAGGGTACCCTTCGTTGTTCAGTACTTCCCAGGGGCTGAAAAATTATGCCATGTTCTTCATGACCTGCAACACATTATCAATGAGGATGAGTACCTCACCGAGACCTTCCCTACACCTCCACTACTTGCCTTTAAACAATCGCCAATCCTCAAACAGATCATTGTTCGTAGCAAACTGTCCAGCTCTCATGACAACTCCATATAACCATGTCATGGTGGACGTTGCAAGATGTGTCAGATTGTGGACATAGATACCACTATTACACGTGGGAACACCTCCCACCTTGTACATGGCAGGTACTCATGTGACTCAGCCAACATTGTCTATCTTATATGTTGCAGGCTAGGATGCCCGGAGGCATGGTACATTGGGGAAACCAAGCAAAGGCTATGACAACGGATGAATGGGAACCGCACAACAATCAACAGACAGGAGGGTTCCCTCCCAGTTGGGGAACACTTCAGTGGTCCTGGACATTCAGCCTCGGACCTTCAGGTGACCATCCTCCAAGGTGGACTCTGGGACAGGCAGCAGAGGAAAGTGGCCGAGCAGAGGCTGATAGCTAAGTTCGGTACCCATAGGGAGGGCCTCAACCGGGACCTTGGGTTCATGTCACATTACAGGTGATCACCATTACACTACACACACACACACAGATATTCCTACACATACACACTCTCACATACACACAGACACAGGTACACACAGACGCGCATACAGACACCCACACACACCCTAATAGACACACATGCTCCCACACTCACACATGCACCCCCTCACAGACTTAAGACACTCTGCACTCACTACACACACACACACACACACACACACACACACACACACACACACACACACACACACACACACACACACACACACACACTCACAACCCTCACCCCAAACAGACACACACACACAAAGACCCACATGTACACATATAATTTGTGGGGTGAATTTGTACTTGCAGAGTTACATTGCACTTTGCTCAAAAATTGCACGCATTCATGTAGAACTCTGAGCTCAAAAACTGCATGAATTTATGTAAAACTCTGTTATCTCACTTTTTAGATTAGAATCAATCTAAACATCATGGCATAGACAGAGAACACAGGGGGCTAACACCTTCAACATATTGTCTAGTTATCACCATTGTTAACAGCTAACCCAAGAATGCAACTTTAAAAAAAGGGTTTTGTGATTTACACATGAAAGAAGTGATATTATCACTGTATTGTAACAGATGAAAGGCTTAACAGACAATCAATTTTTCAACGTATAATTTCAGTTACATCACACTGCAAATTTTTGCTATAAATTCTGTGTTACGATCGAGCCCTCCACTATCACCTGATGAAGGAGCATCGCTCCGAAAGCTAGTGTGCTTCCAGTTAAACCTGTTGGACTATAACCTGGTGTTGTGTGATTTTTAACTTTGTACACCCCAGTCCAACACCGGCATCTCCAAATCAAAAGTAATTGCATGCATCCTTTTCGTTGTACTAAGCATCTGCATATGGTTTAGTCATCAAAATAAATTCTACTGTATTTCAGTAATAATTCATTAAATTATATTATTTGTGAGCATTAATTGCTGTGCTTTTTATCTGATTTCTAGCATCATTACTAGTGTTGTATAAAGTTGTGTTTTTCCTATTAGGCTTTCCAAGACTTTTGATATATATGATACAAGAGGTATGGTTTTCCCAGCTGCAGTGGCTGTAATTGTGCTGACAAACCCAGTTTTCTACCTGGCAGAAGCAGTAATGAGCTATGAGAAAGTTTCCAATCGTCTGTGCCCAAACTCGAGCCCTGAACCATATATTGCAGTTGCTATTTTTTCCCATTCCCTTTGGAACAGCACAGTCATGTAACAAGGGTCACTGGGTAGCAATCAGGACCAGGAATGTTGGTTGATGTTTTTTGTATTTTCTTGCTTGGAGACAAGAAGGCCCAGTTACATCATTTTACATCACTGCTTCTTTCTGCAACTGATTAATGCATCAAGGTGCTAAGATGTCGTTGGAATCATCTTGAGTCAATCATTCCACAAACCCACTCTGCCATCACAACTGCTAATTGCATCAATTTTAACCAAACATTGTAAAAAAAAATTGGATAGTTTATATGCCTACTATTGTGGTAATCATTCATTCCTGTTCTCCAGTGATTTGTTGGTAGCAGATAAGAAAAAGACATTTGGTAGTGAAGCTATGGATAGTGAATAGCAACACTATTTTGTTCTCGGATTCAGTGTGAAGAAGATGTCCATGAACAAAATTCCATATTCT
Source organism: Hemiscyllium ocellatum (assembly GCF_020745735.1). Taxonomy (NCBI): domain Eukaryota; kingdom Metazoa; phylum Chordata; class Chondrichthyes; order Orectolobiformes; family Hemiscylliidae; genus Hemiscyllium; species Hemiscyllium ocellatum. The sequence continues at coordinate 97,922,589 of NC_083404.1, read as the reverse complement.
GGGAAATGTGAATTTACATAGGAACAGCACCAATAAATGGGCAATCACATTCTTCAAATAAAGTGGGAATCATAGACACATCTACAAGCTGTTTTTGTGCACCTCCTCATGGTGAGTTAAGGAATCATATTTATGTACAGCTTCAGAAGTGGTCTACACTTCTGTTTTATTCAAACCTCAGTTCATTTTGAGAGAAAAAAATACAAAATCAAAAAAGAAAACAATAAACTATAAATGTCAGAGAAAACAAACAGTAAATTTGGGACCTACACCACCATGGGAAAGACTGAAAGCACAGAAAGAACTGGAGTTGCCACTTCTCTAGCTATTAATGAATCTGCTTCAGCTGCCCTCGGGAAAATCTCACCCAGCTTTCCCACATTAGGTAGCAGAGCAGCTGCTATCCTGTTCTTGGGGAAATGCCAAAGAAATGTTTTGAATGAACACTAGACTAGGACTATCCAGTAGAATGAAAAACTCCCTTGGGGTGTGATTTGTGTTATCAAACCTTTTTTCATATAAAGTACTTTTATGGAAATAGGGTCAGCATGCAGTGGGAAGACTGAGTCCCAACACAGCTGTATTACAATATTTGGCAGAAGTTCAATTAAATTATTGAACTTCTGAGGGATTTCAGTAATAAGAAACTATACGAGAATGAGACAAGAGAAAGAGGGTTAGATAAAAGGTAAAGGAATTAAAAAATGAGAGCTGATCATAAGGCAACAGCTTGACTTCATCTGGTAGATTTAGGAAATCATAACCAGATTGTCCCAGATCTTCAGATTATTGTTAGAACAAATCCACCAATGGCAATCCTTTTAAAAATTTCCTACTTACCTGAGCTATTTTTGCTGCCAGACCTCTGACCATGTCTCCTGAAAACCAAGAGAGCAGCTGGACGTTGTTGGATCACTGTTGGAGGCCAAGACAAGCTCCTTTTCAGACCATAAGGCATGAGAGCAGTAATGAGGCCTTTCAGCCCATTGAGTCTGGTCCACTTTCTCCCCATAATCCTTGATCCCCTTGACAATCAAGAACCTATTTATCACTACCTTAAGTACACTCAATGACCTGGCCTCCACAGCCTTCTGTGGTATTGAATTCCAAACATGTATCACTCCCTGGCTGAAGAAGTTTCTCCTTATCTCCGCTCTTCCCTTTACTCTAAGGCTGTGCCGTAATGTCCTAGTCTCTCCTACCAATGGAAACACCTTCCATCTACTCTGTCCAGGTCATTCAGTGTTCTGCATGTTTCAACTAGATACCCCTCTCAGCCTTCTGAAGTCCATCAAGTATAGTCTCAGAGTCCTGAAACCTTCCTCATCTATTAAGATTTTCATTCCCACAATCATGAACCTCCTCTGAACCTGCTCCAGGGTCAATACATCCTTCCTGAGATATGGGGCCCAGAACTGCACACAAGGTCTGACCAGAGCCTTATAAAGCCTCAGAAGTACGTTCCTGCTTTTATATTCAAGTCCTCTCAAAATTAATGCCATCATTGCATTTACTTTCATAACTACTGGCTCAACCTGCAAGTTTACCTTGAGAGAATCCTGAACTAGATCTCCCAAGTCTTTTACACTTCAGATTTCTGAATTTTCTCCTCATTTTGAAAATAGTCCATGCTTCTATTCTTCCTACCAAGGTGCATGATCTCACACTTTCCTATGTTGTACTCCATCTGCCATTTCTTTATCCACTCTCCTAACCTGTCCAAATCCTTCTACAACCTCCCCATCTCAATACTATCTGTCCCTCTATCTATCTTTGTATTTGTCTGCAAGCTTAGTCAGAAATCCCTCAGTTCCTTCATCTAGATCGTTAATTTATAAAGTGAAAAGTTGTGGTCCCAACACTGACACTTTAGATTAGATTACTTACAATGTGGAAACAGGCCCTTCGGCCCAACAAGTCCACACCGACCCACCGAAGCGCAACCCACCCATACCCCTCCATTTACCCCTTACCTAACACTGTGGGCAATTTAGCTTGGCCAATTCACCTGACCCGCACATCTTTGGACTGTGGGAGGAAACCGGAGCACCCGGAGGAAACCCACGCAGACACGGGGAGAACGTGCAAACTCCACACAGTCTGTCGCCTGAGTCGGGAATTGAACTCAGGTCTCAGGCGCTGTGAGGCAGCAGTGCTAACCACTGTGCCACCGTGCCGCCCACACTTGTAGAACATCACTTGTCACCAGCTGCCATCCTGAGAAGAATACTTTTATTCTCACTCTCTGCTTTCTGCCAGACAGCCATTTTCTATCCATGCTTGCACTTTACCTCAAACACCAAGGGCCCTTATCTTACTCAGTAGCCTTCTGTGCAGCACCTGAGCAAAGGCCTTTTTGAAGTCCAGGTAGATAACATCCATTGGCTCTCCTTGGTCTAATCTGTTCATTACCTCCTCAAAGCATTTGAGCAGACTTGTCAGATATGACCTCTCCTTGATTAAACCATGCCTTATTTTACCTCACACTTTCAAGCATTCAGAAATCTGATTCTTCACAATGGACTCCAAACTCTTACCCACAATTGAGGTTAGGCTAATCAGCCTGTAATTTTCTGTCTTTCACCTTACGCCCTTTTTAAATAAGGGTGTTACAATAGCAATTTTCCAGTCCTCCCTGATTCTAGCAATTCCTGAAAGATCACCACCTATGCCTCTACAATCTCTTCAGCTATTTCCCTTAGAACTCTGAGGTGTAGTCCATCTGGTACTGGAATTTATCTACTTTCAGCTCTTTCAGTTTTTCTCGCAGCTTCTCCTTGGTGATGGTCACCATACTCAGCTCTGCCTCCTTGGTCTCTTGAATTTTTGGGATACTACTCATGTCCTCCAATGTGAAGACTAACACAAAGTAATTATTCAGTTCCTAAACCTTTTTGTTGCCCTCTGTTAATCTTTGTAAGCTTCCCAGTTGTCTGGTTTCCCACTGCCCTTTGCCACATTATATGCTTTTTCTTTTGCTTTTACGCTATCCCTTACTTCCTTAGTCAGCCATGGTTGCCTCACCCTCTCTGTACCATACTTCTTTTCCCAAGGGATGAAGTTTTGCTGTGTCTCCTGAATTACTCCCAGAAACTCCTGCCATTGCTGTTCCACTGTCTATCTTGCTAGGCTCCTCTCCCAGTCAATTCTACCCAGTTCCTGTCTCATGCCTCTGCATTTGCTTTTATTTCATGGTGTGCACTGCCTCTTATGGGTATTTTCATCTTAAACTTCCTTATCAAGTCTGCCTCATTGAACAACACTAAATCCAATATTGCCTGTTCCCTGGAGGACTCCACCACAAGTACACATTAGACAAATACCTTTTCTTACAATCCACCACCAACCTGATTTTCCCAGTCCATTAACATATTGAAATCCTCTATGATCACTGTAACGTTGCCTTTCTTACACACTCTTTCTAGCTCCTGGTATATCTTGTGCCCCAGTTCCTGACTACTGTTTGGAGGCCTATACATAACTTTAAATATGGTTGTTTTATCTTCACGGTTCCTCAATTCTACCCACATAGATTCTATACCATCTGACCCTACATCATTTCCTAATATTGATTAAATTTCATTTCTTACTAATAAGGCAGCCCCATCCCGTCTGTCCACCTACCTATCTTTTCGATAGGATGTATTTCCTTTTAATGACATAGCTGCTGTGTTTGAGTAAGCAAAATGGTTAAAGAAGTTAAATCCCCCACCCCCACCAAAACTGAGAGAGGTAATGTGCAGGGTAAGAGAGTGAGAGAGGAGGGAGGCAGGTTAGTCAGTGAAGGTAGAGATTAGGAGATGCGTGACAGGGTTGGGTATCAAATGAGTAAGAGACTAGCATAGCAAATGAGTGAGGGGGTTAAGTGGCAAGACAGTAAGAGAGTATGGTGGCAGATGTGTGAAGGGATAAGCTTCCAATTGGTTAGATAAGTGCTAACCAGCTGAGTAGATGAGGGTGAAGGGTGGCATGCAAGTAGATGACTGAATTTAAAAAATGTGAGGTAATAGAGTGCCAGGTAGGTATGGTAACACATGCATGAGGAGGTAGGGTTGGTCATATGTTTGGTCCATTTGTGATCACAGCTCCGTTTTTATGTCTGTACCCCATAACCCTTGGTTCTGTTACTTACTAACATGTGCTATCAAATGCTTTTAAGGCATCCACCTGATCTGCTGAACATCAGATTAACACTGACTTCAATGACACCTGTCTCCCAACATTCCCCAACTACTCCAAATGCCTTAATTCTTCCCTATACAAACCCTAACCACCCCTCACATCTCATTAATTCCCCTGAACCAACAATTGTACTATCAGAGACTAGTCTCCTAACCTCAAAACTACAACATCCCAGATACAACAACCATCTCCTGTGATTGCCATCCCATCCACTTGCCATCCACCTCCTCAACCACATTCCATAATACCCACCAACCAACTTACTCACATGCTACCCTGTTCACTTGCCAATTCAACCATGTATCACACTACCTACCATTCTAACTATCACCTCATCTTCCTATCACACTATCCACCTAGCACCTCACCCACCTACAGAACCACCCACTTGCCACCTGACTCACCTATTAACTCAGTTGCTTATTATCCTACTCACCCACCAACTAAATCATCTGGCAACCAAACTAACTACCACCTTACCCACCTGACACTATACTTATCTATCAACTCATGGATCTGTTAAATCACCCAAATGCCATTTCACCCACTTACAACTTATCCACCCCCACACTAAACATCTACCACCCTAATTATATAAAAATGAAAGGTGAATTTGTAGGAAAATTGGTAAGTGATTGATTGATGAATATTTTGTGCACTTATCTAATCTTTTAAAGCTCAGGAAATTTATTAGTAATTACAAGGTTTCATTGGTATTAGTAAATGCATCAGTAGTAATAAATCTTAGTAGGAGTAGTAGGGTTTATTAATCATAATTTAATTCATAAAATAGACTGATTAAGATAATTGAAGATGGCTGGGCAATGACGTATGTAACTGCAGGATGACAATGGGATCCAGGACAAATATTCCTGCAAGAAATGTTCAGGATTGGAGGAACTCCAGTTCAGAGATTGAGTTGGAGATTGAACTGCAGGCATTGTGTTGCTTCAAAGAGAAGGAAAGTTGCTGGAGGTGATTACATCCCTAAGGACAGAGCCTTCTGATTTGGTTAGTGGTCAGCAACAGGAAGCTGTGATTGTAAAGTTGTGAAGCTATAGGAACGCCGGAGGTGAAGGAGCTGCAGCTTTTGCAATGGTCCAACAAGCATGAAGTAATTTTAGTTTGTGTTACCAAGGGCTGCAGGGTTCATGAGCCATCTGATTATTATACTGTGATGCAGAAAGCCATTCAAGTGTGCGAAGGAAAATAAATGTAGTGATAACACAGGAAAGTATAGTGAGGGAGACTGACACTGTCCTTTCCGGCAAAGCATGAGAGCCCAGAAGATTTGTTGCCTGTTTAGTACCAGAGTTTAGGACATCAGGTCAGGGCTTCACAGGAATATACAGTGAGAAGGTAAGATTTCAGTCATTCATGATCTATGTACATAGCAGTGACACAGGTAGTACAAGGAAAAAATATTCTGCATGGACAAAATGAGGAGCTAGTCACCAATTAAAAAGCAGACCTCAAAGATAATACACTCTCAATTATTACCCAAACCATGAACAAATTGGCATAGGGTGAATAAGATTATAGAGGTATTCAATAGAATGCACGGCCCAAACACTGGTATTGGAGAAGTGGGTTTTTGTTTGTAGGGCACTGGGGAAGGTGAAATCTATCCCATTGAGATGGTCTACACCTGAACCATGCTAGGCCCAGAGCTCTAGCAAGCTGCATAAGCAGAGAAATAGAGAGGACTTTCAGTGAAATTTGGGTTAAGGCCTAAAACTTAGGAAGATTTAGTAGATCATCCATAAGGGACAAGGTAAGAGTGAAAGTTATTTTTATAAAATGTTGCAAACAGATTGTAACAGGAAGGGATTGAGAATATACATGAAAGGGTAACTCAGCAGATTAGGCTACAAAATGACAAAACTAAAGGGTCTGTGAACGTATGTAGTATTAAAAATAAACAGCTAAACCGATCACACTTATTCAAATAAGCAAGTACCATCTGATAGCCATAATAGAGATATGGCTGCAGGACAACATAGGTTAGGATACTAATGTTGAAGGTTCCAGGACGTTTGTGTTAAACTGCTGACGTATGCTTTAGCTCTGACATCAAAGTAAACCGGTGCCATGCCATACCCCCAGCTGACTGAGAGATTGACAGGTCATGTCTTAGCACCAGTTACCTTGCATGCTTCTTCCCCCCAAGCTAAAAAGTCGCAAGCCACAGAGGTGGGTAGTCTGTCACTGAGCACTAAAAGCCATGATCATTAAGGGAACAATGTGTGCCAAACAGAAGCTAGCAGCCTGAAAGTAAGCACAAAAGTGAGTGAATATTAAGCTGAGGGCCATAGGCTGCAAGTCTCCATGTGAATGCAAAAACATTATTGCTGTATGTCCTTGCACACATAACAATATGGCAGAAGCTCACCAGTTCTAGAACTTCCTGAGTTTCGACGTCAGTTGCTGAAGTCTAGGCTGATTTGGTCCAAGGGCAGACATGATGGTGTATTGAGGCTGGTGATGTGCAGATGTCAACTTGCATACAACGTCAATGTAACACCCTTATACAAAAAGTGAAGGAGACAAAAACAGTTAACTCTCAGCCGGTTAGCTTCACATCTGTTATTGTGGAAATGTTAAAGTCAGTAATAAAGGATGTAATAACAGTGCATTTAGAAACAAAAGATGATCAAGCAGAGTCAGCATGGCTTCATGAAGAAGAAATCAAGCCTGATGAACTTATTTTGTTCTTGAAGGAAGTCATAAACATCATAGACAAAGAATAACCAATAAAAGTAATATATTTGGATTTCCAAAGGCATTTGGTCAGATACTACATATTTAATAAGATAAATGATTTAATAAGATAAAAGCCCATGGTCAGGTAAAGTACATTAACATTGATACAAAATTGGCTAACAAATAGAAGACAAAAAGTATGATAAAGCAGGCATTTTCAGGATGGCAAGTTGTAACTAGTGCCACAGGGATCAATGTTGGGACACAATTATTTACAATATACGTTAATGATTTGGACAACAGAAGTGAATGTACCAACTCCAAGTTTGCTCAGGACACAAAAATGGGTGGAAAGTCAAGTCGTGACGAGGAGTCTACAGAGGGATATAGTCAGCTTAAGCTAATGCACAAAAAATGGAAGAGATGGAATATAATATGAGAAAATGTGAAGTTGATCACTTTAGAAGGAACAATTGAAGAGTTGATTAGATTAGATTACTTACAGTGTGTAAACAGGCCCTTCGGCCCAACAAGTCCACACCGACCCGCCAAAGCGAAACCCACCCATTCCCCTACATTTACCCCCTACCTAACACTACAGGCAATTTAGCATGGCCAATTCATCTGACCTGCACATCTTTGGACTGTGGGAGGAAACCGGAGCACCCGGAGGAAACCCACGCAGACACGGGGAGAATGTGCAAACTCCACACAGTCAGTCGCCTGAGTCGGGAATTGAACCCGGGTCTCTGGCGCTGTGAGGCAGCAGTGCTAACCACTGTGCCACCGTGCCGCCCACAAGTATTATTTAAATTGGGAAAGACTGCGCAAATGTATGAGACAGAGCATGAATCACAAATATCGAGCATACAAATTCAATGGACAATAGTAAAGGAAAATTAACTCATGATCTTTATTGCTATGAAGATGGTGTATGAAAATAGGAAGGTATGCTGAAATTATGCAAGGCACTAAACAGGTATTATGTCTGCTTTTGGGCCCCTTATCTAAGCTAAGATGTATTGGCACTGGAGGCAGTCCAAAGAAGGTTTACTAGGTCGATTGCAATTACAGAAGAACTGTCCTGTGAAGAGAGGTTGAATAACTTGGGCTTGCACTCATGAGAATTTAGAAGGAAGAGAAATGACTTTTTAACTTTTCAATATTTGATCAACTACATGTTCAGAATTTAAGTCTCAGGGAAGAAGAGAATTGGAAGCGGCGTGTCAATCAGATGATTTAGGGTTGAGTGTGATTCCAATGAGTGAAAATAAGGTAGTCACCACTCAATAGAGAGATTCTGAAGTCACCATGTGTGAGGGCAAAATCAAGAAAACCTTTCTTGACATTTGAAATTTGATATTTCATTTTAACCATATTTTCCTGTCCTTCTTGCCATTACTCATGCCACATCATTGACAGGAAAAGTCCACCCTTTGTTTTACTAATGGATAAATATTGACCAAGATTCTGAGAACAAATTAATTTCTCTTTTGCTCTTTAATACTGACATGCAAACTTTTGCATCGATTTGACAAGGTAGATGAGACCTCGGTTAAACAGCTCATCCAACAATGGCATATAATCTCAGTACTACACTGGGTCATCAATTGAGATTTTTTGACCTTCAGTCCCTGGAGGGGGAATTGAATTTATGACTTTCTGACTTGGAGGTGAGAAGATCAGATAACGCCCCAGTGACAGTCACAGGTCGTACCATCAACCAACATTATGGCGGTGAGTTTAACACTCGGGCAACAGTGGCATTTGAACAACATTGACACGGCAGCATAAAGGTCAATGATTTTCTCACCAACAAAATCACTATTAGTTGTGAGTGTATAACAGTATTGATTTCAATTCTCAAGAGTGGCATTCACTGCTTGTATGATGTAATCTTTCTTACTACTGAGTGAGATATTCAACAAACTCAGTGAACATGTGTAGTATATTATTGCCATTGTTTTCATTATTTCCTTTTGAAAGATCATGAACAGTCCTTTCCCCCTATCTGTGCATGCATAATGATGGACCTTGTCACATTGTTTGAAAAATACACTGTATATAAGGTAATTACAGGAGGTTCATTATATACAAACAGTTTTTTGAGAATACAACAAAACTATTGAAACATGCTCCTGGGAAGACCCATGTGTAATTGCCAATTACCATCAGGAGTGAAGTTACATGGAACTAATTTCCAGATTGATGTCCTCCAGAAAAGAGAATGTGCATTATGGAAAAATAAGATTACATCGAGAATGGGTAGCATTTTTACATATTCTTATAGGGGAAACATATAACTCACTTTTCCAAACAAAATCAAAAATGTAATTGAACCTGAATGTTAAAAGGAAAATAACTCCCAGAAAAGTGCACTGAGTAATTTGGCAAAAGACTTTGTCTACACAAAGGCACGAGCTGTACAGGTGCTGAAACATGTGGGAGATTTGGCACACGACTCAGGTTTCATAATTAGATTCACATTTCCAGGCTAGGCAGGAGACTTACACATGCTGGCTATTTTATAAATGTACAGGCTGGAGACAAACAAGAGTTGGCATGAGACCATAGCCAGCTGGATCATGGGCTACAGTCACGTACATATATTTAAAGCACTAACCTTCCTTCCTCTGCTGAAAACCAGAAAAGATTATTAATAACAATTCTTTTCTACAACAGGAACATGCTTCTTTGCTTTATATATTAAATTTTATGTTTCATTATTTTTCATTTAATTTACAACCAAAATGCATTTGGAATGACAAAAGCACAAGTGTAATGTCCCCTATCCTGTTGTAACCATGGGCCACTGAAAATGTCTTTTCTCCATGTTCAAAGTAGGACAATTAAGGCAGTGATAACTTAATGCAGTACCTTGGAATCCACAAATACTTATGTTTCCTTCACAGGTGGCATGACACTGTTGTGACCCCAAATATATCATTGCAGTTGAATGTCACTGTAATCTTTTGCTATAAATTCTGTGTCTTATGGTCTTGCTCCACAGCTACCTGATGAAGGAGCGGCACTTCACAAGCTAGTACTTCTAAATAAACCTGTTGGACTATAATCTAGTGCTGTGTGATTTTTAACTTGGCACACCCCAGTTCACAACTGGCTCCTCCACATCATGCCCAAACTATATGATATTACTAACACAGAAAACCTGTATGGATTGACCGTGGGTGAAATCCTATGAGGGCCTTAGCAATGTGGTTATGACAAGATTTGCACATGAAATCCAATCTTGCCGTCGGGACCAACCTGTTGCAATATCTATATATTTATTGAGAGGAGAGATATATTTCTCTTTGGGCAGTGGCAAGTTGCCAATCAAGGGAGAATTATAGCTTGGTTAATACTTTCTTAATGCCACAACTTGTTTCATTAATATTCTGTCTTAGCAGATTCACCAAACAAGGTAGACATCAACCACCTGATGAAGGAGTGGCCCTCCGAAAGGTAGAGCTTCCAATTAAACCTGTTGGACTATAACCTGGTGCTGTGTGATGTTTAGCTTTGTACACGCCAGTCCAACACCGGCATCTCCAAATCATGACATCAAGAGTGGAAGTCAGAGGTGGGGTTCATCCTATGGAATGGGTATGGTACATTCTGTACGGACATGATGTAATACACAGTGACATTCGGGAATACATAAATTCAAACAAACAAATGTAATACAAAAACAACCAAATTTATACTTCTTTTACAGTCCAATGTCACTGTCTGCTCTCACCGTCCTGTCTCCTTGCGTGGATGGGTCACCTGGAGTGTGTGCCAAGATTCCCGATGAAAATCTATGCAAAAGTGTGCACCTCCCCGCCAGAACCTGAGAGTACAGGACCTGGATCTCTATAGTAGCTGCCAATCTGTTGATGGAAGCAACCAGATGCAGGGAGCAGTTGGATTCCCATAGCATGTTTACACCCTCACAGCTTCTCGCCAGTGACATCCATAGCATCCCACATACCATCTGCAGCTCCGGTGTATATGGGTGAAGCCCTAAATTGTAGACACCACAGGGTCTTCTCCTGCCTGGGGCAGAGCAGGTGCCTGGTCTCTGGCAGGCTTCCGGCTGCCAATTATTTTTGTTTGCATTGAGGTGCTCAAGAAAGATAATAGGGAAATGATGAGAACTTTAGACATAGACAGTGTGGGGGCACAATCTGGTGAGCACCTCAATGCAAGCAAGAATCATTGGCAGCCAGAAGCCTGCCAGAGACCAGGCACCTGCTCTGCCCTAGGCAGGAGAAGACCCTGTGGTGTCTACAATTTAAGGCTTCACCAACATACACAGGAGCTGCAGATCTCTTGAAAAGAAAGGTAATAGGGAAAGCCCTGGCAATTACAGGCCAATCAGTCTTAAGTCTGTGGTCAGCAAGGTTTTGGAAAGAATTCTGAGGGATAGGATTTATGACTATTTGGAAAAGAATAGCGTGATTAAAGGCAGTCAGCATGGCTTTATGAAGGGCAGGTCATGCCTAAATAATCTTATTGAATTCTTCGAGGAGGTGGCAAGATAAGTCGATGAAGTTCGACCAGTAGATATGGTGTATATGGACTTCAGCAAGGCATTTGATAAGGTTCCCCATGGTAGGTTCATTTATAAACTCAGGAGGTATGGGATGCAGGGAGATTTGGCTATCTGGCTTCAGAATTGGTTGGCTGACAGAAAGCAGGGAGTGGTTGTAGATGGAAAGTATTCTGCCTGGAGGTCAGTATTGAGTGGTGTCCCACAGGGCTCTGTTCTTGGGCCTCTGCTCTTTGTAGTTTTTATAAATGACTTGGATGAGGAGATTGAGGGGTGGGTTAGTAAATTTGCAGACGACACAAAGGTTGGAGGTGCCATTGATAGAATTGAGGGCTATTGCAGGCTGCAGTGTGACATAAACAGGATGCAGAGCTGGGCTGAGAAATGGCAGTTGGAGTTCAACCTGGTTAAATGCAAAGTGATGGAAGGTCGAACTTGAATGCTGAATATAGGATTAAAGACAGGATTCTTGGCAGTGTGGTGGAAACAGAGGGATCTTGGTGTTCAAGAACATAGATCCCTCAAAATTGCCACCAAGGTGAATAGAGTTGTTAAGAAAGCATATGGTATTTTGGTTTTCATTAACAGGGGATCAGGTTTAAGAGCTGCGAGGTTTTGCTACAGCTCTACAAGTCCCTGGTGAGACCACACTTGGAATACTGTGTCCAGTTCTGGTTGGCCTATTACAGGAAAGATACAGAAGTTTTGGAGAGGGTGCAAAGAAGGTTTACCAGGATGCTGCCTGGACTGGAGGGCTTGTCTTACGAAGAGAGATTGACTAAGCTTGGATTTTTCTCTCTGGAGAGAAGGAGGAAGAGGTGACCTGATTGAGGTATACAAGGTAATGAGAGGCATGGATAGAATCATTAGCCGGAGACTTTTCCCCAGTGCAGGATTGATTGGGATGAGGGGTCATAGTTTTAAAATATTAGGAGGAAGGTATAGAGGAGATGTCAGAGCTCGGTTCTTTATGCAGAGAGTTGTGAATGCATGGCTCACCACCAGCAATGGTGGTGAAAGCAGAATCATTAGGGACATTTAAGCGACTACTGGACATGCACATGGACAGCAGTGAATTGAGGGGTGTGTAGGTAAGGCTATTTTATTTTACATTAAGATTAATCCTCTTCACAACATCACAGGCCGAAGGGCCTGTTCTGTGCTGTACTTTTCTATGTTCTATGTTCCATGTAGGTTGACCGTATCTGAGCTGGTAGAGGTGCACAGGTAGCCTTCTCGATGCTTCCTCTGAGGCCTCGGGACTGTCATCCTCAAAGCTCAAGGAGGTAGTTTCAGATGGAGTGGCTGTTTCTCCACAGCAGGTGGTGGACATTCCGCTAGTAAAGATGTAAGACGAAAAGAGAGAGGCCAATGGTTAGAAATAGTGTGCAGTGAATACCCCTAACGGCAATGTATTGTGGGAGTCACAGTGGGATACAGATGCCTCTGCATCCCCTCAGCCGATGTAGTAGGAACCTTCGCCTGAGAGGCCCAGGATGTAGGGCTGAGCAGTCTAATATCTGGGAACCTCACCACCTCTCTGGACCCTTTCTGGCTTATTGTCAGCTGCTTTCTCCAGAAAAGAGAGAAAGGAAAGGATTGAGTGAGTTGAAAGTAGATGGCATCACAGTTCCTGGGAGGAAAATGGCGAGCTATTCCAAGGAAGTGAGTAGGAAAGATGGCCATGCAGGGTTAGTGGCGTGGGATATTTGCTGGGGTTAGGGAAGTAAGTATTATTGAGGAAAGATATTGAGTCAATAGTGAGTGTGGCAGAGCATGAGGCTTGGTAAGAGGTTGGCACAGTGGCAGAGATAGAGTGAGTGTGAGGTAGCAGAAAGAAGAGTGTGGCACTTATCTGGCACAGCAGAGAAAGTCATTGACCTTCTGGCGGCACTACTGATCATTTGACTGCACTGATCTGGATGGTAACCTCAAACTTAGGCTGCTAGGTCGTCTGTCAGACATCGCTGTACCACCCATCCACCAGGACTTCCAGATTCCCAACAGAGAATCACGGCAACATCTTAACCTTCTCTGATATCTTGGTACTGTGTCCATCACTGACCAGGGCAGTTTCTAAATGGCAGTGTTAGTACATGCACCAGGGGATACTGGCCTTTCATCAAATATCCACTGAGTGACAAATTGTTCCAGGAATAGCCTGTGGGAGGTCTACAGTGACACTGAAGGAATGGAGAAATGTTTCTAAGTCAGGGTAGTGAATGGCTTGCAAAAGAACTTGCACATGGTGGTGTTCTGATGTATCTGCTGGCATTTTTGGACTAGAACATAACAGTCATCAGTTTGGAAGGTTCTGTTGAAGGATCCTTGGTGAACTTCTTCAATAAATCTATAGATGATGCACACTGCTGCTACTGAGCATCGATTATAGAGGGAAAGAATGTTTGTGGATGTGGTACCAATCAAGTGGGCGCTCTGTCTTGGATTGTGTCAAGCTTCTTGTGTGTTGTTGGAGCTACAGTCTTCCAGAAACGTGAAAAGTATTCCATCAAATTCTTGACTTGTGCCCATTAGATGGTGGACAGGCTTTGAGGTATCAGGAGGCGAATTACTTGTTGAAGTATTTCTAACCTCTGATCTGTCCTTGTAGCCATTGCATTCACATGCTGAGTCCAGTTCAGTTCCTGGTTAAAGGAAACCCCTGAATGTTAATTTTGGGAGATTCAGTGATGGTGATGCCATTGAATCTCAAGGGCAATAATTGACTGATACTTGTGTGATATAAATTATATTTGCCTCTTGTCAGACCAACCCTGATTATTATCCTGGTTTGCTGCCTTTCAATATGGACTGCTCTTGGGATTGTCTTCCCATTACCTTTTAAGCTTCCAAGGATTTCTCCCCTGTCTTGATGGCCTGCAGACTTCTACTCAAAGCACCTCTACTATTATTAACTCCTTTAGTCTACATGAGACCATGTCATTCTAGGTTGTAAACCACAAGTCAGCAAATGCCCTCACAATTATCTTCTGAAGTATCTTACTGGCCATGGAGCTAAAATCACCTGACTGCATGTCAATGCTGTTTTGATTTCATTCCTCAAAATTACCTTCTGAACTTTTCAAAAAAATGTTGATTTTCTATACAGCTAAAATTGTGAACCATTCTCACTTTAGAAAGGTCATACCAAAATAACAATAACATCGCACTGGCAAAATCTTTGTGGGATATTCAAGGTTTTAAGCAATCAGCCTTTGGCCTATTGAAGTCATTTAGGGGCCTTATGCCACACAGCAATTTTCCCCATCCCATGTTGGAAGCTTAGCAGTTTCACTGTGCAGGTTGGTGTCAGTAGGACTGGTAATGAACACCCCACCAATAGTCATCCTTTTCCCTTTACCCTCTTGCCACTGAGATCCTGCTTTTCCTGTCACTCCTCACTAGGCCCTGCCAATCTGAGACACAGCCAAAGAAGTGGCTTTTGGAGACCAGGCTGAAGGCAAGTCCTGGGTACGTGAGGGGTGTGACAGGGATGTATCAAAGGGGATATGAACCTTTCAGGGGGTTGCCTTCAATTGGACTTTGCCGACCCCCTAAGCAGATTCTGCCTTCTCTACCAACACTAACCTGCACAGCAACCAGACTAGCTGTCCTTAACCCCACTAGTAAAATAGCTTGGGAAAGGGGGTTAAGACATGTAAATAGCCATCAGTTGGGTGCATTGTATGTGCCACCACCTTAAACCAGCAAGGTAGCGTAAAGCCTAGTCCTTGGTCAGAGTGCTGATCTGATTTAATTTTATTTTCTGTTCCCTCGCCTCATTCCAGCCTCCTCAGGAGGGAAAGTAGGGGGTGGTTTCGGTAATATTCTTCCCAGTACTTTTCCCATCTGTTGTTTTACTGCAGGAATGAATCTGTTGAATTTAATGTCTGTGTAGTTTATGCTTCCTCCAATATTGCAGGCAGAGAAATGTGATGTGAATGCTATTAAGCATTCTTCTTGTTGTGCATAATGTCACTTCCTACTGGTTAACTCGCTGGAATGCCAAATTATTGACACAAAAAGTTTTTTTTTAAACTGTTTGAAATGTCCATTTGAGATGTGTATTTATTTCAAAATGGAATAACTGAGGTACAATGCATCATGTTGCTTCGGCATCCACATTAGGTAAGGAGATAATGGAACAACTGTTCTGGAGAGTGATGTGCTAAATTGCCTTCACGGCAGATCACAGTTCTAATAACTGCCTTTGTTTTGGAGAAGACCATAGATTATAAACAATAATGAAGTTGTGGTGGCCATATCAATTAATGTTAAATGGTAGCATACAGTTTTGATATATTCCCTAACTCTCAGTATCTGACCAGGGTGTTCAACAACATTCTAGCAAATGAGCTAATTGCATTGACAACCAGCTACAATTCTGAATTTCTAGTGTCTGTAATAGAATTAGTGATTCCCATTTTTGTTATGCATCAGCATAAAACACAAGAACAGTAAGGGGAAGTTCAGCTTTCAAGAATACAATCATATTAAAACTTGCATTTATGTGATATAAGTGCTTTAGGGTTATGGAGTAACCTTGTGATGTCATAGAGTTAATTAACATAGGGCATAAATAACACAGTGGGGGCGGAGCTAATTTAGAATGAAGAGAGAAGTACATCTAGATTACAGTTTCTTAACTATGATCAGTGAGCCTGGTATCTCTCAGATAACCATCTACAGTTACATTTAATGTTAACATGCATTAGTTGGTGACTAGAGGTCATAATTTATATTTGGATTGAAGACAATGGCTTCTCAATATTTACTTGTAGGAAAAATCTAGAGGAACATTTCTCTGTTACAAGAAAGCATTTAATAGAATGCTCTCAGTCACCACCACATGGAATATTGGGGTTCTTTTATTTTCTATAGCGCATGTTAATAGAATGTTCTCAGTAACACCCCATATAGAAAATTGGAGATGTTTCATTTTCTATAGCTCATGTTTATTTCTCTTAGCTTTTGGTAATTTCTCCTAGTTGATTATCGGGTATGCACTAAATGGCTTGTTCAAGGTTTAAGGGTATTGGATAATATGGGGAAAGCGCAGCAGGCCAGGCAGCATCCGATGAGCAGGAGAATCGACGTTTCAGGCATAAGCCCTTTTTCAGGAGGAAGGGCTTATGCCCGAAACATCAATTCTCCTGCTTGTCGGATGCTGCCTGGCCTGCTGCGCTTTTCCAGCACCACACTTTCAACTCTGGTCTCCAGCATCTGCAGTCCTCACTTTCTCCTAATATGGGGAAATACATGCGAAAGCAATAAGGCTACATATCTCAAAACAAGACACTGTACATCTATTATATACAGCAGACTTTTTGGATTAATATTTAAGGTGACTTTTATTGAGGTGAGTTGACCCCATTTTTCAAATATCATATCATAAAATTATCCCAATGCACTGACCATGAATTTATTTCTAGAAGTACCTGTCTTTGTCTTACCTACTTGTGCTTTGTCTTACCTATTTGGTTAGAAGTCGGTTATAGCCTGTAGTCAGCAGCAAACCCCTAGTCGGGAGGCACAAGCAAACCAGGAATTCATTCTGTGGCATCATTAGAATTATTTGGATGAATTGCCAACACCAGTCTCTCCTCTGTTTTTGGAAAAATAAATACTTGGCTGTTTGCTTCACGAGTGGGATATGGGCGTTCCGAGAAGAGGGAGGGAGTTTGGATATACTACATCCGAATACTGTACCAACTCTATCTTTTGGGGAGTTCACTTACATTCCTGGCTCCCCAGTTTCTGGTTTTTTTTCTGAAAAAAACAGTATAAACTTACACTTAGTGGGAACCCACAGTGGCTGCAGAAGAATTCTTTTTTAAAAATGAGTTTGGAAAAGAGCAGGTACAGTTCCTGTTCTGCTCATCAGCAGCCAATTTTGGCAAGCAATCTAGAACAGATGCTCGGCCACTTATTTGTGTATTTAATGGGCCTGATGCCTGTTTTAGGTGGCTGACAGGGACAACTGAAAATACATCTGGTAAATTCAGCAGTAGCCCCAGTGTGAACACAGAGTGCAGGACATCCATTATTAAATTGGTCAGTGTGATGTCAGTGTCACAGGCAGTAAATGGGCCCAGTCTATGCCAATTTCCACTCCATTGTGTTTGGAGAAGTATTTGTTTATAATTTATCCACAGATAAGACTGGAGAAATGAGAACTAGGTAGACACATACTATTCCTTTGTCATTTTATTAAGGAGAAGAACATTTTTAAAAATATGCAACTAAATGACGACTAAAAATCTTTTGAAGGGACATTTGCCAATAGCTTAAAACATAGTGCTGGAGTTCCACATTGTTTCTATTAGTTTCTGGCACTGCCAGTCAAAATAATGCCTGATAATAATTTTGGTCAGCATTTGGAATTATGCTTGTGCTCTTAGGTACACAGGCAGGGATAGCTGCTTGTTTACAAAAAACATTTCAAAAAATATTTAACTCACTAAGAAATTGATTAGGGTATTCTAACACACTATTAAATAGCACAGTAATTTTCCTCAAAATGCCTTTTTAAATAATTAAGTACCCAGTGATCAACTGATGGAGACCCTGAAAAGAAAGCTGCAGATTTTTACAACTCCTAAATACATCAAAGAAGAGTTATTAAGGAAAGTAAAGAGGCCATAATGTTCTGTTATTCTGAGCAGTTCTTTGGAAGTTTTAATGTCCACCTGAGATAGCAGATGGGACTCTGATAAAGATATCATCTGAAAAGTTAAAGATCACACAACAGGTCATTGTCCAACAGGTTTATTTGGAAGCACTAGCTTTTGGAGCGCTGCTCCTTCATCAGGTGGTTGTGGAGTATAAGATTGTAAGACACAGAATTTACAGCAAAAGTTTACAATGTGCTGTAACTGAAATTATGTATTGAAAAAAGACCTGAATTGTTTAAGTCTCTCGTCTTTTTGAATGACCATGTTGGCTTCAGTTCTTTCATATGTAAATCACAAAACTTCTTTAAAAGTTACATTCTCAAGTGAACTTTAACATTTGGTGTCATGTCAGCCCAGATAGTGCTGCCCTGTGTGAGACTGTTTGTGCCACAATGGTCAGACTGATTCTAATCTTAAAAATGGATTTACAGAATATTACATAGATTCAAGCAGTTTTTGAGCAAAGTAAAATGTACTTCTGCAAGTACAAATTCACCCCACAAACTTATATGTGTATGTGTAAATGAAGGTGTTTGTGTGTGGGTGAGGGAGGGGGCCATGGCGGGGGTTATGAATGTCTGTAAAAGTGCGTGTATGTATGTGAGTGTCAGTGTAAAGGGGTATATGCCTGTGAGAGGATGCGTGTGGGAGTATGAGAGCATATGCGTGATCGTATGAGAGAGGGTCTGCATGACTGTATAGGTCTGTAGGACAGTGTGTGTGTGCGTCTGTGTCTGTCTGTGACTGTATGTGTGTGTGTGTGTGTGTGTGTGTGTAGTGCAATGGGGTCACCTGTAGTGTGACATGAACTCAAGGTCCCAGTTGAGACCATGCCCATGGATACCGAACTTGGCTATCATCTTCTACTTAGCCACTTTTCATTGTTGCCTGTCCCAAAGTCAGCCATGGAGGATGGTCACCCGAAGGTCCAAGGTCGAATGTCCCAGACCGCAGAAGTGTTCTCCGACTGGGAGGGAACACTCCTATCCATTGACTGTTATGCAGTGTCCATTCATCCGTTGCCATAGCAAAGTTTCCTCCAACCAACACTATACACCAGGTACATCGACGACATTTTCTTCCTCTGGACCAATGGCGAGGAGTCACTGAAACAACTGCACAGTGATAACAATGAGTTTAATGCCACCATTAAACTCGCAATGGACTACTCTCTACTATTTGTCTCATTCTTGGACACATGCATCTCCATCAAGGATGGGCACCTCAGCACCTCATTCTACTGCAAACTCATGGATAACCTCACGATGCTACACTTCTCCAGATTCCACTCGAAACACATTAAAACTGCCATCCCACATGGAAAGCCCTACACATACAGGATCTGTTCAGATGAGGAAGAACGTGACGGGCACCTGGAAGTACTCAGGGAATAAGAACAGGATATGATGCTCAACTCATCAACTGTCAGTTCCGACGTGCCACAATAAGAAACTGTAATGACCTCCTCAGGAGACAGACACGAGCTGCAACCAACAGGGTACTCTTTGTTGTCCAGTACTTTCCAGCAACCGAAAAACTATGCCATGTTGTCGCAGCCTGCAACAAATTATCAATGAGGATGGGCATCTCCACTTCTTGCCTTTAAACAGCCACCAAACCTCAAACAGACACTCCTACACACACACACACACACACACACACACACACACACACACACACACACACACACACACACACACACACACACACACACACACACACACACAGACCCAAACATTCATTCAGAGCCTCTCTCATGTGCTCACACATACATTCCTACACTCACACACGCACCCTCTAACAGACTTATTATCCCTTTACACTCACACATGAACATATATATATATGTTTGTGGGGTGAATTTGTACTTGCAGAATCACATTTTACTTTGCTCAAAAACTGCACGAATCCATGTAAGATTCTGTAAATCCGTTTTTTAGATTAGAATCAGTCTGACCATTGTGGCACAGACAGTCTCACACAGGGCAGCTCAGACCTTCAATACTTTACCTGGGCCGACATGACATCAATTGTTAAAGTTCACTTGAGAATGTAACTTTTAAAAAAAGTTTGTGATTTACATATGAAAGAACTGAAGCCAACATGGTCATTCAAAAAGGTAAGAGACTTTACAAACAATTCAGGTATTTTTTCAATATATAATTTCAGTTACAGCACACTGTAAACTTTTGCTATAAATTCTGTGTCTTACAATCTTATACTCCACAACCACCTGATGAAGGAGCAGTGCTCTATAAGCTAGTGCTTCCAAATAAACCTGTTGGACTATGACCTGGTGTTGTTTGATTTTTTAACTTTGTACACCCCAGTCCAACACTGGCATCACAAAATCCTCTGAAAAGCATTGTCAATTCCTCAGTATGACACCTGAGAATCATCTTTGTGTTGAACATAACCTTGATTTGTAACCCAATCTTAGGTGTTGCTTGTGCTTTTAAGGAACATTTTAGAGAACACTAGTTTCAAGCACAGTATGGGAGAGAGAGGATAGTGGTTGGAAGATAGACGGCAGCATCGAGACGTGGGGATGAGTGATTGAGCCCAGCACTGGGGGCGGGATTAAACTCAGCCTAGAGGGAGAGATCAAAGCCAGCACAGGGAGAGGGAACAAGTCAGCACAAGGGGAGAGATCAATGCCAGCATAGGGAAAGAGATCAAAGTCAGCACAGGGGGAGAGATCAACTCAGCACAGGGGGGGAGATCAAACTCAAGACAGGGAGAGAGATCGAAGTCAGCACAGGGAGAGAAATCAAACTTAGCACAGGGGGAGAGATCGAAGTCAGCACAGGGGAGAGATTGAACAGCACAGGGAGAGAGATTGAAGCCAGCACAAGGAGAGAGTTCAAACTCAGCACAGGGGAGAGATCGAACCCAGCGCAGGGAGAGAGATAGAGCTAAACGCAGGGAGAGAGCGAGCGCAGCGCAGGGGGAGAGATTGAGCCCAGCGCAGGGGAAAAAGATCGAGCCCAGTGCAAGGGGAAAGATTGGGCTCAATGCAGGGGGAGAGATCGAGCCCAGCGCAGGGAGAGAGATCGAGCCCAGTGCAGGGGAAAAAGATCGAGTCCAGCGCAGGAGGGAGAGATCGAGCCCAGTGCAGGGGGAGAGATCGGGCGCAGCGCAGCGAGAACAACTGGGCCCAGCGCAGGAAGAGAGATCAGGCTCAGTATAGGGGGAGAGATCGGGCTCAGTGCAAGGAGAGAGATAGAGCTCAGTGCAGGGGTAGAGATTGAGCCCAACACAGGGGGAGAGATTGAGCCCAGCGCAGGGGGAGAGATTGAGCCCAGCACAGGGGGAGAGATTGAGCCCAGTGCAGGGGGAGAGATTGAGCCCAGTGCAGGGGGAGAGATTGAGCCCAGCACAGGGAGAGAGATTGAGCCCAGCGCAGAGGGAGAGATCAAGCCCAGCGCAGGGAGAGAGATCGAGCTCAGTGCAGGGGTAGAGATCGAGCCCAGTGCAAGGAGAGAGATTGAGCCCAGCGCAGAGGGAGAGATCGAGCCCAGCGCAGGGGTAGAGATTGAGCCCAGCGCAGGGGGAGAGATCGAGCCCAGTGCAAGGAGAGAGATTAAGCCCAGCGCGGAGGGAGAGATCGAGCCCAGCGCAGGGGGAGAGATTGCGCCCAGCACAGGGGGAGAGATTGAGCCCAGCGCAGCGGAAGAGATTGAGCTCAGTACGGGAGAGAATTCGAGCTCAGTGCGGGAGAGAGATCGAGTTCAGTGCTGGAGAGAGATCGAGCCCAGTGCAGGGGGGAGAGATCCAGGATGGAGGGGCTGAAGCCCATAGCTAAAGAAGGATTGTAATTTGAAATTTTTAACTTTGTTTCTTATTTCCTACTTTGTACTGAGAAGATCTGTAATTTTGCACTTTTTACTAATTTCTTTATTTTTCTACTTTTAATCCAAGTTTGTGCACCTAAGTACGTTGGGTGAAGTAGTGACGTGAGTAATATAAGCATTTTGAAAATCACGAACCTATCATGACTCCAGAACCAGCACATTTGTAAATTGAACCTTTGCAGCATTACATCTTTATACCTAAGCAACAGTTAGCCACACTGTGCACCAAGAGTCGAGGAGTTTCAGGATTGTAGGATAATGTAAAAAAATAATTTATATAATGTCTTATCAGGAAGTCCTAATGTGATTATTGTCAATGAATTGGAATTGTAGCCACTGTTGTCATGCAGACAGACAGATATCAGTTTGCACACAGCAATATCTTGCAAAAAGACAATGAATTGAGTGACAGCTAATGCCCTGTGTTTAGGAGTACAATTCCTATCATGGCAACTAATGGAATTTTAATTCAGTCTGTCAATCAAGAATTAAATGTGCAAATCTTAGTGATATTGATCCTGACCTAACAGATTACTAGAACAATCCAGTTGGTTTCACTAGTGTCCCATAGAGAAAAAAAAGTTGATATCCTTTCCAGGTATGGTCTCCATGTGGCCTCCAGACCCACAGCAATATGGCTGCCACCGAAATGGCTGAGCAAGCCATGAAGTTGTATCAAACTGAAAGAGAAGAATGAGAACAAATCGAGGTGGAACAGCTGGAATTGACCTAGCCACTGGAAGCAGCAACAGCACAGGAACCAAGTTGACCCCACAAAGTCTGTCTTATTATTAACTAGTGGTTTAGAACAAAGAGGAAAAAAAATTACAGTCCAGGAACAGGCCCTTCAGCCCTCCAAGCCTGAGCCAATCCAAATGGACTGTCTAAACCTGTCGATCTGTATCCCTCTGCTCCCCACCTACTCATGCATCTGTCCAGATGAATCTTAACTGAATCTACCATACCTGCCTCTACCAGCTCTGCTGGCAACGCGTTCCAAAAACTGTGTGAAGTTCTTGCTATGTATATCCCCTTAAACTTTTCACCTCTCAACCTTGAAAGCGTGACCTCTCGTTATTGAATCCTTCACCTTGGGAAAAAGCTTGTCTCTATCCACACTGTCTAAACCCTTCATGATTTTGTAAACCTCAATCAGGTCCCCCCTCAATCTCCTTTTTTCTAATGAAAATAAACCTAACCCTCTCAACCTCTCTTCATAGCTAACGCCTTCCATACCAGGCAACATCCTCGTAAACCTTCTCTGCACCCTCTCCAATGCGTCCACATCCTTTTGGTAATGTGGCGACCAGCACTGTACATAGTGTTCTAAGTGCAGCCAAACCAACGTCTTGGACAATTTTAACATGACTAGCCAGCTCTTATACTCAATATCCCGTCCAATGTGCAGCAAACTTCAGGGTACAATGGATCTGCACTCCCAAATCTCTCTGCCCATCAACCTTTCCCAAGGCTCTTCCGTTCATTGTATAATTCGCTCCAGAATTAGACTTGCCTAAATGCATCACCTCACATTTGTCTGGATTGAACTCCATCTGCCACGTTTCCACCCAACTCTCCAGTCTACATATATCCTCCTGTATTCTCTGACAGTCCCTATGCTTTCTGCTACTCCACCAATCTTTGTGTCATCTGCAAACTTGCTGATCATACCAACAGTGCCCTCTTCCAGATCATTTGTGTACATTACAAAAAACACTGGCCCCAATACTGATCCCTGTGCAACACCACTGGTCACCTTTCTCCATTTCGAGAAACTCCCTTCAGCTACTACTCTCTATCTCCTGTTGCTCAACCAGTTCTTTATCCACCTAGCTGGAACACCCTGCACACCATGTGACTTCACTTTCTCCATTAGTCTACCATGGGGAACCTTATCAAACTCCTTACTAAAGTCCATGTATATAACATCAACAGCCCTTCCTTCATCTAACAACTTGGTCACTTCCACGAAGAACTCTGTCAAGTTGGTAAGGCACGATCTCCCCGCACAATACCATGTTGCCCATCACTGATAAGCCCATTCGTTTCTAAATATAAATAGACCCTATCCCTCAGTACGTTCTCCAGAAACTTTCCCACAACTGACGTCAGGCTCACTGGTCTGTAGTTACCTGGAATATCCCTACTACCCTTCTTGTACAAAGGGACAACTCGAGCAACTCTCCAGTCCTCCGGCACCTCACCTGTATTTAAGGATGCCACAAAAATATCTGTCAGGGCCCCAGCTATTTCCTCTCTCGCCTTCCTCAGCAACCTAGGATAGATCCTATCTGGTCCTGGGAATTTGTCCACCTTAATAACCTCTAGCATACCCAACACATCTTTCCTACTTCTGTCAACATGATCCAGACTAATCAAACTTCTGTCTCTAATCTCAACATTCATCGTGTTCCTCTCCTCAGTGAACACTGATGCAAAGTAATCATTCAGAATCTCACCTATTCTCTCAGGTTCGACACATAGCCTTCTATCGTTATCCTTAAGTGGACCAATCCTTTCTCTAGTTACCCTCTTGCTTCTTATATAAGAATGAAATGCTTTGAGATTCTCCTTAATTCTGCTCGCTAAAGCTATTTCATGACTCCTTTTAGCCCGCTTTATTCCTCATTTAATACTTGCCCTACTCTTCCAATGTTCCTCCACGAATTGTGAACCATGGATGACAAAAATTGTACCAAAATTGAGAGAGCTTTCCCATTGAATAGTCAAGCAACAACGTCACACCAAACCAGATTCCACAATCGATGACACAATCTCTTCCATTATCAACATTACTGATACGTACTGCCTCACCAGAGATGGTTGCACAATTAAACAGTTAGAGGGAGAATTGATCTCGGAAATCCAGAAATCCAATATTTCCAGATCTCAGAAAGTCTCATGCCATCAGATCAAACATGGGTAAGAAAACCTTCAGCTGGTTATCACCTACCACTAGCGAAATAGTACTCTATTTTGAATACCAATTGAAGGAAGTGCTAAGCTAACAAAGACTCAGAATGGATTGCAGGTGAAAATCTTCAATGTTTATAACCAAGTGCCTTGATAGCAATACTGTTGACCAAGCTGTCTGAATCCTGAATTACATACTGCATCTGCAGCAGGCATCGAGTGAATCAACAAAAAACCCTCTTGACGTCATGCTCGCTGCAATACCTGTGTGAATGTATTTGTTCATGACAGACTGGTAGAAGTGACTAAAGCTCAGACCTTGTGCAATATAGTCCTATTTTCACACTAAAGACACTAGCAATCATGTTATGAGACCACTATAATGAAGGATTCCGTACAGACCTAACACATCAAATTCCATGAGGTACTGTGGTCCATTAGCAGCAGAATTCTATTCAATCACAAGTAAAATCTTAAAGCTTAGTAAATACATCAGTCTACAATTGCCACCAAGCCAAGCCAGGGAGGAGATGGGGAGGCAGTTAGGAAGTCAAATGCAATGTTAGCATTCATTTCAACATGGCTAGAATACAAGAGCAGAAACATACCACTGAGGCTGTGTAAGGCTTTGGTCAGACCATATTTGGAATATCATGAGCAGGTTTGGATCCTGTATCGAAGAAGGGATGTGATAGCATGGGAGATGGTTGCGAGGAGGTTGACAAGAATGATCCTGGTGATGAAGGCTTTGTCATATGAGAATCAGTGAAGAATTGTGGGTCTGTTCTCGGTAGAGTTTAGAAGGATGAGGGAGGATCTGTTTGAAATGTACACAATATAGTAAGGCCTGGATAGAGAGGATGTTTCCACTAGCAGGAGACGCTAGGACCCGAGGCCACCCTCACACTGAAGGGGTGACCCTTTAGAACTGAGATGAGGAGCAATTTCCTCAGCCAGAGGCTAGTGAATCTGTGGAACTCATTGCCACAAAAGGATGTGGAGACTCTGTCATCGAGTGCATTTAAGATATAGTTAAATAGGTTCTTGTTTGCTAAGGGAATCATGGGTTACAGGGAGAAGACAGGAGAATGGATTTGAGAAACAAATCAGGCATAATCGAATGGTGGAAGAAATTCAATGGGCTGATAGGCCTAATTCTGCTCGGATATCTTATTGTCTAATGGTCTTAAATCAAGAAACAGTTGGAGGCAATTCATACTTCAAAAGACTACGGGCCCTAATAACATTTTGGCAGTAGTACCGAAGACTAGAAATGATTGCTCCCCTAGCCAAGTTGTTCCAGTAATACTACAACACTGGCAACAATATGGAGTATTGCCCAGGTATATCCTATACACTAAAGCAGGAAAAATCCAACCTAGCCAGTTACCACTCCATCAGTCTATTCTTGATCATTTGTGAAGTGATGTCATCAACAGTGCTGTCAAGCAGAATCTACTCAGCAATACCCTGCTCAGTGACGCCCAGTGTTGGTTCCACTAGGGCCATTCAGCTTCTGAACTCATTACAGCCTTGGTCCGAACATGGGTAAAAGAGCTGAATTCCAGAGGTGAGGTGAGAATGATAGCCCCTGAGATCAACTGTGGCAACAAGAAACCCGAATAAAACTGGAAGCCAGAGAAAAACTCACCATCATTTGGAGTCATACCTGGCACACAGGAAGATGGTTGTGGTTGTTGGAGGTCAGTGATCTCAGCTCCAGGTCATAACTGCAGGAGTTCCTCAGGGTAGTGTCCCAGGCCCAACAATCTTCAGCTGCTTCATCAATGACCTTCCCTCCATCATAAGGTCAGAAGTTGGGATGTTCAGTGATGGTTGCACAATATTCAGCACCATTTGCAACTCTTTAGATCTCAAACCAATCCATGTCCAAGTGCAGCAAGATCTGGACAATATCCAGGCTGAATAGCGGCAAGTAACATTTGTGCCACAAAAATGCCAGGCAATGATCATCTCCAATAAGAGAGAATCTAACCACCACCCTTGACATTCAATGGCATTACCATCACTAAATACCCCTCGCTATCAAAACTTCGGGGTTACCATTGACCAGAAACTGAACTGTATTAGCCACATAAATAGTGTGACTACAAGAGCAGATCAGAGGCTAAGAATCCTGCAATTCTCTCCATCATAGCATTGTGGGTCTACCTTTAGCAATGGGCTGCATTGGTTTAAGAAGGAAGTGCATCACCAGTTTCTCAAGAGCAACTAGGAATGGATAATAAATGCTGGCCCAGTCAGCAGTGCCCACATCCCAAGATTGAATAAAAGAAAGAGATCAAGACTTTCAAAAAAGAGGAGTGCGGAAGAGCTTTCCCGCTATACCTAAAAATGTGGTTTCAAGCTGATGAAGCTACAAAGCAAGATGATATGCATGCTAAACAGCCGAGCAGATGTGCTAATCATAGAGTTAAGTGATCCAAAAACAAACAGATCAGATCAAAGCTCTGTCGTTGTAAATGGCATTGGACAGTTAAACAACTAAATGAAGGATGAGATTCCACAAACATTCCTGTCCTCGTTGATGGGGGAGCCCAGCAGATCAATATAAAAGATAAAGCTGAAATATTTGCCAATGTCTTCAGCCATAAGTGCCAAGTGGAGATGCCAGTTTTTGTTTATTCACTCCATGTGATATCAAGACATTTCAACAAATATGGGTCCTGGCACCATTCCAGCAATAGTACTACAAAACCTGTGCTGCAGAACCAACTGAGTACCTACCAGAACAGCTATAATACTAAAATCCATAAGATAATACGGAAAACTGCCCACCACATCCGATCCGCAAAACAAATCCCAGTCCAATCAATTACTCCACCACCCGTCAATGATTGATTATCAACAAAATTTCAGTAATACGAGACCAAGAATAACAATTGGCACAACCTCACACTAAATGTAACATCTTTTTTGAGAATTTAAAACAAATCAGTTTCAAGTAAATCCTACAGCTGCCTCTCAGGTGGTCGATCTGAGAACACGAGGAATGATCATTAACCAAAACCTTCCTATTTTGCTCACCGACACTCGTCTCATCTCTGCACATCTTCAGTTTTACTTTTTGAGGACCCCTGCATGGGACCTTTTCAGGATTTCACCTCATGGATAGTGTTTTTAAAAGCACTTTCTCTGCATGTCAATTGGTTAGTTGTGTGCACTTCCAGCTGTTAGTTGGTTAGTGCATTCCAGAATTGGCATCAAGGGGAGCAGCTTCATAGTTCCTTGAAAGTGGAGTCACATGTAGACAGGGTGAAGGAGGCATATGGCACGCCTGCCTTCATTGGTCAGTGCATTGAGAATTTGAGTTGGGATGCCATATTATGGCTGTACTGGACATTGATTAGGCCATTTTTGGAATGCTATGTTCAATTCTGGTCTCCCTGCTGTAGGAAAGATGTTAAACTTAAAAGATTCACAAGGATGTTGCCAGGTCTGGAGGGTTTAAGCTATAGGGAGAGGCTGAATAGGCTGAGGTTATTTTCCCTGGAGCCTCAGAGGCTGAGGGGTGATCTTTTGGAGGTTTATAAAATTATGAGGGGCATGGGTAGGATAAATAAACAAAGTCTTTTCCCTGGGGTCGGGGAGTTCAGAACTAGAGGACATAGGTTTAGGGTGAGAGGGGAAAGATATAAAAGAGACATAAGGGGCAACGTTTTCATGCAAAGGGTGGTATGTGTATGGAATGAGCTGCCAGAGGATGTGGTGGAGGCTGGTACAATTGCAACATTTAGGAGGCATTTGGATGGGTATATGATTAGGAAGGGTTTGGACGGATATGGGCCGGGTGCTGGCAGGTGGGACTAGATTGGGTTGGGATAACTGGTTAGCATGGACGGGTTAGACCGAAGGGTCTGTCTCCATGCTGTACATCTCTATGACTCTATGACTCTCACCTTGAAAGCATGACCTCTCGTTATGAATCCTTCACCCTGGGAAAAAGCTTGTCTCTATCCATCCTGTCTATACATTTCATGATTTTGAAAATCTCAATCTGGTCCCCCCTCAATCTCCTTTTTTCTAGTGAAAATAAACCTAACCTATTCAACCTCTCTTTATAGCTAGCACCTTCCATACCAGGCAACATCCTTGTAAACCTTCTCTGCACCCTCTCCAAAGCGTCCACATCCGTTTGGTAATGTGGCGACCAGAACTGTACACAGTGTTCTAAATGCAGCCGAACCAATGTCTTGTACAATTTTAACATGACTTGCCAGCTCGTATACTCAATACTCCGTCCAATAAAGGCAAGCATACTATATGCCTTCTTGACCACTCTATCCACCTGTGCAGCAACCTGCAGGGTACAAAGGACCTGCACTCCCAGATCTCTCTGTCCATCAACTTTTCCCAAGGCTGTTCCATTCATTATATAATTTGCTCTAGAATTAGACTTGCCTAAATGCATCGTCTCACATTTGTCTGGATTGAAAGCCATCTGCCACTTTTCCACCCAACTCTCCAGTCTATCTATATACACCTTTATATCTGACAGTCCCTTATGCTTTCTGCTACTCCACCAACCTTTGTGTCATCTGCAAACGTGCTGATTATACCAACAGTGCCCTCTTCCAGATCATTTATGTATATTACAAACAACAGTGGCCCCATTACTGCCCCCTGTGGAACACCACTTTCTACATTTCGAGAAACTCCCTTCAACTACTACTCTCTGTCTCCTGTTGCTCAACTAGTTCTTTATCCACCTAGCTAGAACACCCTGCACACCATGTGACTTCACTTTCTCCATTAGTCTACAATGGGGAACCTTATCAAGCTCCTTAATAAAGTCCATATATATGACATCAACAGCCCTTCCTTCATCTAACAACTTGGTCACTTCCTCGAAGAACTCTGTCAAGTTGGTAAGGCATGATCTCCCCTGCACAAAACCATGCTGCCCATCACTGATAAGTGCATTCCTTTGCAAATATAAATAGATCTCTCAGTACCCTCTCCAGCAACTTCCCCACCACCGACTTCAGGCTCTCCGGTCTGTAGTTACCCGAAATATCCCTACTACCCTTCTTTTACAGGGGGACAACATGAGCAACACTCCAGTCCTCCGGCACCTCACCTGTATTTAAGTATGCCACAAAGACATCTGCCAGGGCCCCAGCTATTCCCTCTCTTGCCTACCTCAGCAACCTGGGATAGATCCCATCCGGTCCTGGGAATTTGTCCACCTTAATAACCTCTAGCATACCCAACACATCTTCCCTACTTATGGCCAAATTGATCCACACTAATTAAACTTGTATCTCTAATCTCAACATTCATCATGTTCCTCTCCATAATGAACACTGATGCAAAGTAATCATTCAGAATCTCACCCATTCTCTCAGGTTCAGCACACAGCTTTCTTTCATTATCTTTTAGTGGACCAATCTTTCTTTAATTCCCCACTTGCTTTTTATATAAGAAAAAAATGCTTTGGGATTTTCATTAATTCTGCTTGCTAAAGCTATTTCATGACCTCTTTAGCCCACCTGATTCCTTGTTTAAGAGTTGTCCTACTCTTCTGATATTCCTCCAGTGCCAGTTCTGTTCTTGTCTGCCTAGACCTTATGTAAGCTTCCCTTTTTCTCTTGGTGAGTCGTACAATTTCTCCTGTCATCCACGGTTCACAAATCTTGCCCTTCCTATCCTTTGCCTTCAACGGGACGTGCCTAACCTGCACTGCCGTTAACCTTTCTTTGAAAGCTTCCCACATCTCAGATGTGGACTTGCCTTCAAATAGCTTTGTGTTTGTCTTTTTTCACTCTTCTTCAGAGAGATAACTTGTTGGGTTTTCATAGTAAGTTCATACTGTTTTTGTTTGTTCACAGGATATGGGCATCCCTGGCTAAGCCAGCAAGCAATTAAAAGGCTTTGGGTCTAGAGTCAAATGTAGGCCAGACCAGGTAAGGATGGAAGTTCCCTTCCCTAAAGGACACTTGGTCAACTGGATAGATTCAACAACACTTGCATGGTTCTGAGGAAGGGTCACCAGATCCGAAACATTAACTCCGATTTTTCTTCACAGATGCCAGATCTGCTGAGCTTTTCCAGCAACTTCTGTTTTTGCTTCTGATTTACAACATCTGCAGTTCTTTTTCATTTTTATTTAAAACTTCCATGGTCATCATTAGCACTCAGCTCCTTCTGAGACTTCAGGCTGTGGCTTGGCTTGGATGCCTGCACAGATTTAAGAGTTAGAGTCAATCATAGAATCATGGAATCCCTACAGTGTGAAAGCAGGCCATTTGGTCCATCAAATCTACACTGACCTCCTGAAGAGCATCCCTCTCTAACCCATCCTATCCCTGTAACCCTGCATTTCCCATGTCAACCCACTTAGCCTACACATCCTTGGATGCGATGGGCTATTAGGTATGGCTAATCCACCTTTTATATCTTTGGACTTCGGGAGGAAATTGGAGAACCCAGAGGAAACCCACACAGGCACGGGCAAACACCACACAGACACACTTAAATAAGACTTTAATCTCTGGACGTTTGTCATTCCTTTTGGCTTTGTTTCCTTTTTTCTGCTTGTTTTTTTAAAAAATTCTGGTTTTGTAATCGAGTGTAGAATCATGATGGTGCCGGTGAAGGTGTAAGGTGGGGACTTCCGTTCCATCGGAAACAGCACAGTGAAGGACGGGTGCCTGGCCACTAGGCCCATAGCCCACTGTGCATTACTTAACAAGAATGATTGTAAAAAAACTTTCTCTATTTCTTTATTTTTCTATCTTTATACGTTATGCTTTGGCTTATTTTTCTGTGTTTTAAGATGGAGAGAGATGACATCATCCAATTCTTTTCACTGTATCTTGTAACAAAATACACTTGAGAATAAACAGATCAAATAAACTCAAATCTTAATTCCAGATTAGTATCAAATTTAAGTTCCACCATTTGGCTTGGTATGATTTAAACCCAGGGTTCCCAGACAATATTTGGGTCACTAGATTAATAGTCTATCATTGTAATAGTACCACTAGGCTGTCACCTCCTTTGAAGTGTCAGAATTAGGATTTTTTTAGTTACTGGATGGCAGGTCAGAAGGGCTAAGTGAAGTGTACATCTTGTGTTACGTGTGAGGTCACGGACATACTACGTGTCTCAGCCGAACACATCTGTATGAAGTGTCACCAGCTACACAAGCTTGAGCTCTGGATTTTAGAACCTGAGCAGCATCTGGAGCCACTGTTGTCCATCCGCGGGTCAGAGAACTATGGGGAATGCACGTATCAGGATGTGAAGTCACCCAGACTAGAAATGGGCAGGCAGAGAGGGATTACCATGCAACCTCAGAAAGTCAGGGAGGAGAGCAGCAATCTCCTGAGTCTATTTTACTTGCTAATGGGTATTCCCTTCTGGAAACTGGTGAGGGCAATGGCTCCTCAGGAAAGTGCAGCCAGACCCAATCCAATGGGACACTGCAACTCAGTCTGCTAAGAGGATGAGGAAGAAGAATGGAAAAGTTACAGTTATTGGGGATTCCAAGGTCACAGGATCAGGCAAATGGATTTAATGTAATTCCAGGATAGAGTGTTGCCTCTCTGGTACCAAAGTGAAGGATGTCATGAAGGGACGCCCTTTTAGGGGTGGGAAATCTGCCAGAAGGCATGGCTGCTTTGGTACAAAAGACATATTTGGACAAAATGATAGCTTTTCCAGCAATGGCCTTAAACGAATAAAAAAATTTATGATCTTCAAATCGCAGAATTGGTATCCTCTGGCTTTTTCTTCATTCGATTGGTGTCCTGAACAGTACGCTTTAGCTCTCCAATAGGATTCTCAACACAAAATATATATTCATAAAATTTAAAATGTGCAGCATTGAAGCTCAAACTGTATTTTCATCTTAGGATCCTGCTGATATTCAAAAGCTACTCAAGCTAACTTGTCATTAGAGTCACTTGAATAAATTGCTGTCTTTTAACTCACAGTTAGCCTGCTATTATTCTATATTTAAACATACTAAGGTCTATCAAGCCATTAGGTTTTAGGCTCACACAGGTTGCATGGAATTCAGAGAAGGAAAAGGTTTATTAACATGGCACTGTGATTTCACTTTTGGACATGTTACATGCAGGCCACTGTGCAATTTCTCTTACACAGCTCAGACATCAATGCGGTTACCACTGCTATTTGTTAAAATGCCTCATTTCCATTTTCTATTGTGCCAGTTGTAGGAAAGTATTTAATGTATTCAAAATCTGTGGTGTCTAATTGTTTTTAAACAATCGACATTTATTATATGAGTCATTTACATGTGGCTGATACCAAACAGGCATGGAAGCAACTGTGTCACCCCAGGTCTGAACATCTGTTTTATTACACGAAACAGAAACCGAAGAATATCCGTATATTTCACAAATGTTTTCATTAAAAACAGAACATCAGAATGTTCACTATTTAGAGAGAAATTGAGGATTGTGATAGAGATTGCAATTAAATATCTGAGACGCTAAACAAACTGGAAAAGAGTTGATAGAAAGCAGCTTGAGACTTTGATCACAGCATTCCAAGAATTGTATAATTTAGATTGTTTAGCATTGTAATAGTGCCAATATGAATGCTACTCTGTTGTGGGTCTGAGTAGGTGAATTTCCATTGGCTTCTTCTGTTCATCTGCAGAAAGGCAAATACACTTGGAAATGCTGTACAAAAAGCTCACCACATCTTCCCAGCAATCCTCCTGTGAGAGTGGATAATCGATAAAGAACCCCTGTGGAAATTTACCCTCATGTCTTCATTTGGTTTTAGAGTCAAACATTTCCCGTTAGCTTTAGAATAGTATTTGGCTGGTTATTTTGACAGAGTGCAGTGAGTAAAATTAATCCTTCCCAAATACTGAACTCTGGTGCTTCACTGCACAAATACTTTATGAGAACTTTTGTGTGATTTCAATTTACAGAAATGAAACATCTTGCTGAAGCATGTTGAGTGGTTAAAAATAAAAACAAATGTAATTTGTGTCGGACACAGGGAGATCTGTTGATAAATTCCCACTTGATAAACTAATGATACTGGTAAAGCTACCTCTTTGAACTTCCTATGCCTCTCGCATCTGTGACCAATTTGCAAGATAATCACATCTCCATATGATTCTTATTTTAAAGCTTTACCCCAAATACAGCTAGGTCAGAATTCTCTAAAATTAGAATGTAAGCACTAAAATTATATGACAGATTAGTAGCAGCAAACATGATAGAGGCTATTTTCGAGCTTAAATCTGGAATGTGGCAGACAGTCATGTACTTCACATACTCAAAAGAGTTGGTACATTTGTGTGTGTGTTGGGAACTGAATGGTCAGGCTTAATTTCTATTAATCTAGAGAATTTAACACCCGACAGATCAGCCAGGATCAGACTTGAGAGGCTGATGGCCTATTCAGTTCCTATATTATTTATTAGGGAGCTCTCAATTAAGAAGTTAGGATGTCCTTAAGGAGGATGTGATTTTCAGAAAGAGCAACAGCAACCATAAAGTGTGTGCAACAGCAAATTAAATTACTTCCTATGGAGATAGTGAAAATACCATCATTGAACATGTCACAACCAGAAAGGAGCTCCTCTTCCAAACAATGGATGCTAAGACAAAGGATAGAGAGGAATATCAGAAAATGTTGCTATCAGTAGCACCATCCCCATCAACAGTCTGCAGTGAAGAGAAACCATGAAATAATCTGACCATGGTAAATCTGCCTTCCCATTTCTCCTATAGTTTTCTTCCACAGCTCTGTATGACTTACTTAGCCCAGACACGCGCCCTTGTCTCCTTCCTATAGTTGTCCATGTGTTACGACACAGAATTAAAACCCCTCTGTTAATTAAACCAAACACCCAGAAAAGCTTGCCTCACCCTGTAATCTGTGAAAATATGAATGACAGAGAACTCCTAAATTTCACTATTAAAGAAAAATAACAATTTATTTTCCTAACTCTAATACTGAACATTAAACAAAAAGTATTCACAAATTCAAGCCCACTTCCCCCTGTACCCTTTTCTTGATTTGGAGATGCTGGTGTTGGCCTGGAGTGCAGAAAACTTAAAATCCCACAATACCAGGTTATAGTCCAACAGGTTTACTTGGAAGCACTAGGTTTTGGAGTGTTGCTCCTTCATCAGGTGGCTGTGGAGTACAAGAATGCAGGACACAGAATTTATAGCAAAGGTTTATAGTGTGATGTTAGTGAAATTATATATCGAAAAAGACCTGGATTGTTTGTTAAGTCTCTCATCTTTTAGAATGACCAGTAAAAAATGAGGTCTGCAGATGCTGGAGATCACAGCTGCAAATGTGTTGCTGGTCAAAGCACAGCAGGCCAGGCAGCATCTCAGGAATAGAGAATTCGACGTTTCGAGCATAAGCCCTTCATCAGGAAGGGCTTCCTGATGAAGGGCTTATGCTCGAAACGTCGAATTCTCTATTCCTGAGATACTGCCTGGCCTGCTGTGCTTTGACCAGCAACACATTTGCAGTTTTAGAATGACCATGTTGGTTTCAGTTCTTTCATAAACCCAGAACTCTCTTAAAGTTACATTCTTAAATGAACTTGAACAATAGGTGCCATGTTGGCCCAGATAATGCACTGAATATGTGAGGTAACCTGTGTGAGGCTCTAATTAAGATCTTGCAACACATAAGAGAAATCATGTCATAGTCTGTATAATGAAAAGACACAAGTGATTGTGTCTATGAAATTATTCACTTTTTACGTGTTGCGAAGTCAAAAGTGTGTATGTTCACTTTAAAATAGAAAGTGTTTTCTGAATTTTGAAGTAAACATTAAGTGCAGGCTCAACTGCCCTGTGGGGTGAGGAAGAGGGTTGAGAGATAAATAGGAAGGTGGGGGCTGAGCCTGGCAGAAGGTAGCTGGTAAGATGATAGGTGGGGGGTGATGGTGATAGGTCGGAGGGGATGGTGAAGTGGATAGGTGGAAAGGAAGATGGACAGGTAGGACAGTTCAAGAGAGTGGTGCCAAATTGGAGAGTTGGAAGTGGGATGAGGTGGGGGGGAGGGGAGATGAAGAAACTGGTGAAATTGACATTGATACCATGTGGTTGTAGGGTCCCAAGGCAGAAGATGAGGAGTTCTTCCTTGAGATGTAGAGTGGCTTGGATTTAGCGGTAGAGGAGCCCCAGGACCTGCATGGGGAAGTTGAAGTGATCAGCCACAGGTCAATGGGATTGTTTGGAGCGTGTGTCTCAGGGATTTTCCCTGAAACGTTCTGTGAGTTGGCGTTGTGTCTCCCCAATATAGACGAGACCACATTGAGAGCAACGGACACAGTAGATGATGTGTTTGGACATGTAAGAAAATCTCCGCTGGATGTGGATGGATCCTTTGGGTCCTTGGACAGAGGTGAGGGGGCAAGTGTAGGCACAGGTTTTACACCTCTTGAGGTGGCAAGTGAAGGTGCCAGGAGTGGAGGGTGGGTTGGTGGGGTGTGTGGACCTAACAAGGGGGTCACAGAGAAAATGGTCTCGGCAGAATGCTGAGAGGGGTTGGGAGAGAAATATATCTCTGGAGGTGAGGTCTGATTGTAGGAAATGGCAGAGATGTATCTGGAGATTGGTGGGTTAGAAGGTGAGGACCAGGGGGATTCTACCCTTGTTGCGTTTGGAGGATTGGAGTTCAAGGGTGGAGGTGCGGGAAGTGGAGGAGATGCACTGCAGGGTTGACCATGTGGAAGGGGAAATTGCAGTCCTTGAAATAGGAGGCCATCTGGGATGTCCTGGAGTGGAATTGCTCCTCCTTGGAGTAGATATGGCAGAGGCGGAGGAAATAGGAGTAAGGGTTAGTGTTTTTACAGGGGGTTTTGGAAGGAGATGTAGTCCAGGTAGCTGTGTGAGAGTCTATAGATTTGAAGTAGATGTCCATGTTGAATCGGTCACTGGATATGGAGACAGAGAGGTCCAGGAAGGGGAGGGAGGTATCCAAAATGGTCCAGGTGAACTTGAGGTCAGGGTGGAAGGTGTTTGTGGAGTTGATGAACTGTTCAAACTCCTTGTGGGAGCACAAGGTAGCACCGATACAGTCATCAATGCAGTGGAGGAAAAAATGGGGAACGGTGCCAGTGTATCTGTGGATGATGGAATGTTCCACGTACCTGACAAAGAGGCAGGCATAGCTGGGGCACATGCGGGTGCCCATGTCTACCCCTTTCATATGAAGGAAGTGGGAGGATTTGAAGGAGAAGTTGTTGAGGGTGAGGACCCGCTTTGCCAATCGAGTGAGTGTGTTGGTGGAGGGGTACAGGTTTCGGTTGGCGGGAGGGGAAGAAACGGAGGGCTTGGAGGCATTCGCCATGGCAGATGGATATATACAGGGACTGGATGTCCATGGTGAAGATGAGGCTTTGGAGACTGGGGGAACGAAAGTCATGGAAGAGGTAAAGAGCATGGGTGGTCTTCTGAATGTATGTGGGGAGTTCCTGGACCAAAGGGGACAGGAAGGTGTCAAGATATGAGGAGATAACTTCGGTGGGACAGGAGATGATGTGTTGACCAGGGCTGGCAGGTTTGTGAATTTTGGGTAAAAGATAAAACCGGGCAGGCGAGGTTCTGGGACTTTGAGGTTGGAGACTGTGAATAGGAGATTCCCTGAGATGATGAGGTTGTGGATGGTCTGGGAGATGATGGTTTGGTGATGGGAGGTGAGGTTGTGGTTGAGGGGGCAGTAGGAGGAGGTGTTCATGCGTTAGCATCTGGCTTCAGCAGTGTAGAGGTTGGTAAGCCAAACTACAACTGCATTTCCCCCCCCCCCCCCCACCCCCAATACTTTTCTGCTGGTTTGATGGTGAGGTTGAGGTTGGAGTGGAAGGAGTGGAGGGCTGTGTTTGTGAGGCTAAGACGGGTGGACAGGTTGAGGCAACCAATGTCATGGCAGCAGTTGGAGATAAAGAAGTCTAGGTCAGGTAACAGACCAGCACGGGGTGTCCAAGTGGATGGAGTATGTAGAGTCCTCTGAGGGTGGGTGGGAGTCCTGATGGAAAAAGTAAGCGCAGAGGTAGAGGAGGTGGAAGAAATGTTCGATGTTGCAACACATATGGAATTCATTGACCCGAGAGCTTAGTGGGATGAAGGTGAGATCTGTACTGAGGACTGATTGTTCATCTTCAGTGAGGGACAGATCTGGTTGTCAAAACAGCAACCAAAACTCAAGTATCCATTTAACAACCATTTGCTACATGTATCTACTTTGTCACCTCCTAACTTTTCCATTCAGGGCAGTTGAGCCTACATTTTAAGTTTACTTCAAAATTCAGAAAACACTTTCTTTTATAAAGTGAACATACACACTTTTGACTTCATAACACATGTAAACTGTGAATAATTTCATAGAGATAATCACTTTGTTTTCTTTTCATTATGTAGTCTATAACATGATTTCTCATATGTGTTACAAGACCTTAATCAGAGCACAAATTACTGGACTTCTCGACTCCTTGCAGGAGAACCTGATATAGAACAGGGGAAGGCTAGCAGAACAGGAGCAGCTCCTTGTATAAGCACTTCCACTGGCAGATCAGATCTCCATCAACATTATTGGTGAACAAAGGGCACACAACATGACAAACTGTCAGGCTGAAAGTGTAACTGTCTGGGCACCCTTCATTTATATTTTCTGTCTATCTAATTCACTCAGTCACATATTGGCACACACAGCATGATAACCTGATGGTGCACATTGCTGCCACTCCATATGTTACCCTTTACATTTGCCTTTCCAGCTAATTTATTCTTCTGACTTTCTGATTGTTCCATCAGATGGCTTGGACAGGTGCTCTGTCACTTTTTTTTATCTTTCCAAGTAATACAGTTAACAACACCTCTGCCAGACAGAAATAATACAGGGTTCTGCATTTGACAGTAGCATAGTGATAATATTCCTGTTCTGATGAATCAGTACTCCTTCTTGTTGAACACCATATGGAAGAAACATTAAAGCTAACAACAGCAAACCCTCTCCCCTACTCCCAGTGCTGGGGATCTTTAATGTCCATCACTGTCCATCAATGTCCATCACGAAGGGAGGTCATCTTGGCAGCATCAATGACCAACGCAGACCAGCCCTGAGCGACATAGCTGCCAGACTGGGCTCAGTGTAGCTAGGGTGAGAACTAAAGTGAGGGGAAAAAAGCCCCAACTTGACCTTATTCTTCCTAATGTAGCTGATGCAGATTCAGCTTTCCATTTCAGTATTGATAGAAGTGATCGTTATCCAGGCCTTGTGGAGATGAAGTCTTATCTTCACATTGAGGATATGCTCCAATATACTGAATGGCATTATACCATCATGCTAAATGAGATGGATTCAGAGAAGATATGGAAACTCAAAATTGAGCATGTGCCACCAGCAGCAATATAGCCATATTTTCATAGTTCAACATATCCCTCACTTGGTTACTACCACCAAAGGAGGGGACTGACCAATGGAAATTATAGGAGAATCGGCTCAGCAGCACCAGGCATACCTTAAAATGAGCTGCCAACTGGATGAAGTTGTAACACACAAGTGACATGGATATTAAGCAGCAGAAACAACACACTCATCACAGAGAAAGGCCAGGCCAGGAAGGAACCTTCCAGAAGAAGGGCTTATGCCCGAAATGTTGATTCTCCTGCTCTTCAGATGCTGCCTGGCCTGCTGTGTTTTTCCAGCACCACATTTTTCAACTCTGGTCTCCAGCATCTGCAGTCCTCACTTTCTCCACAGAGAAAGGCCATCCCACATCCAAGTGTGGCCGTTGGTGGATAACTAAACAACCAGCTGCAGGAGGAGGCTCCAAAAATATCTTGAAATAGGTGATGGGTGATCCTAGCAAAATTTTGCAAAAGACAAGGCTGAGGCATTTGTAACCATCTTCAGCCAGAAAAGTGATGAGTGAATAATCCATCTCAGCCTTCTGTTGAGGTGCTCTTCAGAGATATAGGTCTTAGTCTGAATTCTCCATAGAATTTCAAGAAATGGCTGAAGGCAGTGGACACAGGAAAGGCTATGGGCCCTGACAACATGAAACACTGAAGATTTGAGTCCCAGAATGTGCTACATCTCCTAGCCAGTTTGTTCTGTACAGCTATATCATTGGCACCTGTTCAACAAGGTGAAAAAATGATAAAAGGATAAATCCAACCTGACCAATTACCATCTCTTCAGTCGACTATCAAAGCAAATGGAAGGTTCCATAAAAAAGTGTTACCAAACAATACTTACACAATAACAACCACCTTATTGATGTTAGTTTTCATTCTGGATACTCAACTGCAGACCTGTTACAACCTTGTTCCAATCATGGCCAAAAGAACGAATTTCAAGGTGTGACCTGAGATTGTTTTTGACATCAATGCATGGAACCAGGCAGGCACAGGGACAGGGACAGAAATCACAGGCCTCAATGCTATTCCTGGCCCCGACTCTTCCCTGACCTGAGCACAGCAACTTCACCCCTTATATGCCCAAAGCAAGATTCCAATGGCCCTAGTCATTAGGCACTGATGTATCTCACCTGTGTGAGGTGATGGAATCAAGGAGTGCTAGCAAACGTGAAGTCAGTGGAAATGTTCTGCAGTCATACTTAGCACAATAAAACTTTTTTTTAAGTCCCTAGGACAATAGAGTAGGGGGTCCTCAGGGGAGTATCCTAGGACCAACCATCCTCAGCTGCTTCACCAATGACCTACCCCCCAATATAAGTTCAGAAGTCAATAAATTTGCTGATGATTTCAGTGTTCAATACTATTCACAACTCCTTGATGTGACATAACAGCTGAGAGGAAATGTGGAGTTTGACCTAAGTGCTGTTGGATTGTGAGATTTATTCATTGATTGTTTTGTGTGTCAACCATGGGAGCCAGGTTTCAGACATGGGCTTATCAATATTGGATATGGAGAATCCCATGCATTACAGCACATATTTTTGACTGTCTAAAGGATCTCTGTAAATATTTATTTTATTTGTTCAGGGATGTGGACATTGTCAGCATTCATTGCTCATCACTAGCTGCCAGTGAGAAGATGGTGTTAAGCCGCATTCTTGAACCACTTTGAGACCCCCTGTAATACTCTCTTGAAATGAATAGTAACATGATAGGAAAGGAGAAATTGGCACCCTGCTTTACCAACAGGGGTCTGGGAGTCCTATTGGGCTGGTTGCTGAACATCAGTGCTCCACCAGGGTAAGTGGTGCCATCTTCTCTCTGTTATCTCACACTCACTCTATCTCTGAGGCTCGTGCACTACCATTATCACTACTTGCTCTTATCCACCGGATTTCCCCCTCTCCACCTACCCTGTCTAGCTCCTGCACTGTCTATCCACTCACTCAGGATACTGCACCAGCTTTCCCCCAACTGACCAGCACTGTCACCCACTTTCATCTCACTCAATCTCCCTCTTTCTCTAAGTATGGTTGAATTCAGAACACAGATGGGAAGTGTGAAGATAAAATCCAACACCAGGGTCCTGTGCTTAAACAAGGGAGAGTACAATAGGATGAGGGATGAGTTGACCAAAGTAGACTGGAAGCAAACACTTTATATTGGGATAGTTGATGAGCAGTGGAGAACTTTCAAAGCAATTTTTCAAAGTGCTCAGCACAAGTAAACACCAGTGAAAAGGAAGGACTGTAGGAAAAGGGGTAATCATGCCATGGGTGTCTAAGGAAATAAGGGAGGCTATCAAATTGAAAGAGACAGCAAACAATGTGGCCAAGAAAAGCAGAGAATGTAGTGCTGGAAAAGCACAGCAGGTCAGGCAGCATCAGGATTCCTGATGAAGGATGTATGCCCGAAACACCAATTCTCCTGCGCCTCGGATGCTGTCAGACCTGTTGTGCTTTCCTGCACTACACTCTCAACTTTGAACTCCAGCATCTGCAGTCCTCGCTTTCTCCTAGTTAAGTAAAGTAGGAAACTAGAAGATTGGGAAAGTTTTAAAGGTCAACAGAAGACCACAAAAAAAGCTATAAAGAAAAGTAGGATGAATTATGAGAAAAAAACTATCTCCGAATATAAAGACAGATAGCAAAGGTTACAATAAATGTATAAAAAAAGAAAGTGTGGCTAAAGTAAACATTGGTCTTTTAGAGGATGAGAAGGGAGATTTAGTAATGGGATATGATGAAAAGGCTCAGGCATTGAACAGGGATTTTGTTTCAGTCTTCACAGTGAAGGACACTAATAACATGCCAGTAATTGACAAAGAGACAAGGTAGGTGAGGACCTGGAAACAATCATTATCATGAAAGTGGTAGTGTTGGGCAAACTAATGGAGCTCAGGATAGACAAGTTGTCTGGCTGTGATGGAATGCATCCCAGGGTACTAAAAGAGATGGCAGGAGAAATAGCAAATGCACTTGTGGTAATTTTCTAAAATTCACTGGACTTTGGGGCAGTTTCAGCAGATTGGAAAACAGCAAATGTGACGTCATTATTTAAAAAGGGAGGTAGGCAGAAGGTGGGGAACTATAGACCAGTTAGCTTAATGTCTGTAGTGGGGAAAATGATCTATGATCAAGGAAGAAATAGCAAGGTATTGTCGTAGAAATTGTCCCATTGGGCAGATGCAGCATGGGTTCATGAAGGGCAGGTCATGCAAATCTACTGGAATTCTATGAAGACATTATGAACACGGTAGACAGCAGGGACCCAGTAGGTGTGGTTTTTGTGATTTCCAAAACGCATTCATGAAGGTGCTGCACGAAAGGCTGCTGCAGAAGATAAAGATACAAAGCATCATGGGTAATGTATTAGCAAGTTTAGAGGATTAGGTAGAGGATTGGTTAACTAACAGGAAGCAAAAAGTAGGGATAAATGAATGCTATTCTGTTGGTAATCAGTGACTAATAGTGTGCCTCAGGGATCAATGTTGGGACAGCAATTATTCACAACTTACATAGATGATTGGACTTGGGGACTCTGTGTAGCATGTCAAAGTTTGCGGATGACACTAAGATGAGTGGCAGAGCAAAGTATGCAGAGGACTGTGAAACTTTCCAAAGGGATATAGATAGTTTAAGTGCATGGACAAATGTCTGACAGATGGAGTACAACTTTAATAAATGTGAACTCATCCATTTCATTAGGAATTACAGTAAAAAGGACTATTACTTGAATAGTAAGAAATTGCAGCACTCAGCTCTGCAGAGGGACCTCGGTGTCCTTGTGCATGAATCACAGAAGGTTGATCTGCAGTATAAGTAATTAGGAAGGCAAATGGAATTTTGTCCTTCATTGCTAAAGGGATTGAGTTTAAAACCAAAACAGCTAAGTTACAGGTGTATAGGGTGCTGGTGAGGCCACACCCAGAGTACTGTGTGCAATTTTGGTCTTCTCACTTGAGAAAGGGTGCATTGGCACGAGAAGGAGTGCAGAGCAGGTTCACTAGGTTGATTCCGGAGTTGAGGAGATTAACTTATGAGGAGAGACTGAGTAGAGTGGGATTATATTCATTGGAATTTAGAAGAATGAGGGGAGAATCTTACAGAAACATTTAAAATTATAAATGGGAATAGATAAGATAGAAGTAGAGACAATACTTCCACTGGTGGGTGAAACTAAGACAAGATGGCAGAGCCTCAGAAATAAGGGGAGAAGATTTACATCTGAATTGAGAAGGAACTTCTTCACTCAGAGGGTTGTGAATCTATGGAATTCCCTGTCCAATGTAGTGATTGGCATCCTCAGTAAATGTTTTAAAGCTAAGCAAATAGAAAATTCTAAGGGTTTTTACAAATACATTAAGGACGAAAGGGTAATTAGAGAGCAAATAGGGCCCCTCTGTGATCAGCAAGGCAGCCTTTATGTGGAGCCGAAGGAGATGGAGGAGATACTAAACTAGTATTTTACATCAGCGTTTACTGCGGAGAAATAGATGATGATGATGACATCTTGAAAAATGCCCATATTACAGAGGAAAAAGTGCTGGATGTCTTGAAAAGCACAAAGGTGGATAAATCCCCATTCCTGATGAAGGGCTCCTTCCTGAAACATCGATTTTCCTGCTACT
This sequence comes from Hemiscyllium ocellatum, assembly GCF_020745735.1. NCBI lineage: Eukaryota > Metazoa > Chordata > Chondrichthyes > Orectolobiformes > Hemiscylliidae > Hemiscyllium > Hemiscyllium ocellatum. The sequence goes on along the minus strand of NC_083404.1, from coordinate 97,878,694 downwards.
CAGATGCTGCCTGACCAGCTGTGATTTTCCAGCAACACTCTAACTTTTGACCCTAAATCTCCAGAATCTGATCAGTTGTACCCTAGAACTCGGTGGGAAGCTAGGAAAGTGATTGCAGGGCCTCTTGGTGAGATATTTGTATCATTGATAGTCACAGGTGAGGTGCAAGAAGGCTGGAGGTTGTCTAATATGGTGCCACTGTTTAAGAAGGGCAGTAAGGACAAGCCAGGGAACCATAGACTGGTGAGCCTGATGTCGGTAGTGGGCAAGTTGTTGGAGGGAATCCTGAGGAACAGGACTTACATATATTTGGAAAGACAAGGGCTGCTTAGGGATAGTCAACATGGCTTTGTGTGTGCGAAGTCATGTCTCACAAACTTGATTGAGTTTTTTGAAAAAGTAACAAAGAGGATTGATGAGGGCAGAGCAGTGGATGTGATCTATATGGACTTCATTAAGGCATTCAACAAGGTTTCCGATGGGAGACTGTTTAGCAAGGTTAGATCTCATGGAATACAGAAAAAACTAGCCATTTGGATACAGAACTGGCTCGAAGGTAGATGTCAGAGGGTGGTGGTGGAGGGTTGTTTTTCAGACTGGAGGCCTGTGACCAGTGGAGTGCCACAAGGATCAGTGGTGGGTCCACTACTTTTTGTCATTTATATACATGATTTGGTTAGCAATATAGGGGGTAATAGTTAGTAAGTTTACAGATGACACCAAAATTGGAAGTGTAGTGGACAGCAAAGAAGGTTACCTCAGATTACAACAGGATCTGGATCAGGTGGGTCAATGGGCTAGGCGAGGTGCTGCATTTTGGGAAAGCAAATGTTAGCAGGATTTATACACTTAATGGTAAGGTCCAAGGGAGTGGCTGAACAAAGAGACCTTGGAGTGCAGGTTCATAGCTCCTTGAAAGTGGAGTTGCAGGTAGATAGGGTAGTGAAGAAGGCGTTTGGTATGCTTTCTTTTATTGGTCAGAATATTGAGTACAGGAGTTGGGCGGTCATGTTGCAGCTGTATAGGACATTGGTTAGGCCACTGTTAGAATATTGCATGCAATTCTGGTCTCCTTCCTATTGGAAAGATGATGTGAAACTTAAAAGGGTTCAGAAAGGATTGACAAGGATGTTGCCAGGGTTGCAGGATTTGAGCTATGGGGAGAAAATGAACAGGCTGGATCTGTTTTGGACCAAAGTGTCTATAAGACCATAAGACCATAAGACATAGGAGTGGAAGTAAGGCCATTCGGCCCATCAAGTCCACTCTGCCATTCGATCATGGCTGATGGGCATTTCAACTCCACTTACCAGCATTCTCCCCGTAGCCTTTAATTCCTCGTGACATCAAGAATCTATCAATCTCTGCCTTGAAGACATTTAGCATCCCGGCCTCCACTGCACACTGTAGCAATGAATTCCACAGGCCCACCACTCTCTGGCTGAAGAAATGTCTCCGCATTTCTGTTCTGAATTGACCCCCTCTAATTCTAAGGCTTTGTCCACTGGTCCTAGTCTCTTCGACTAACGTAAACAATTTCCTAGCATCCACCCTTTCCAAGTCATGTATTATCCTGTAAGTTTCTATTAAGTCTCCCCTTTATCTTCTAAACTCCAATGAATACAATCCCAGGATCCTCAGCCGGTCCTCGTATGTTAGACCTGCCATTCCAGTGATCATCCGTGTGAATCTCCGTTGGACACATTCCAGTGCCAGTATGTCCTTCCTGAGGTGTGGGGACCAAAACTGGACACAGTACTCCAAATGGGGCCTAACTAGAGCTTTATAAAGTCTCAGTAGCACATCTCTGCTTTTATATTCCAACCCTCTTGAGATAAATGACAACATTGCATTCGCTTTCTTAATCACAGACTCAAGTTGCATGTTTACCTTTAGAGAATCCTCGACTAGCACTCCCAGATCCCTTTGTATTTTGGCTTTATGAATTTTCTCACTGTTTAGAAAGTAGTCTACACTTTTTTTTCGAAAGTGCAAGACCTCGCATTTGTTCTCGTTGAATTCCATCAGCCATTTCCTGGACCACTCTCCCAAACTGTCTAGATCCTTCTGCAGCCTCCCCACTTCCTCAGTACTACCTGCCTGTCTACGTAACTTTGTATCATCGGCAAACTTCGCTAGAATACCCCCAGTCCCTTCATCCAGATCATTAATACAAAATGTGAACAGCTGTGGCCCCAACACTGAACCCTGCGGGACACCACTTGTCACCGGCTGCCATTCCGAAAAAGAACCTTTTATCCCAACTCTCTGCCTTCTGTCAGACAGCCAATCCTCAATCCATACCAGTAGCTCACCTCGAACACGATGGGCCCTCACCTTGCTCAGCAGCCTCCCGTGTGGCACCTTATCAAAGGCCTTTTGGAAGTCTAGATAGACCACATCCACTGGGCTTCCCTGGTCTAACCTACTTGTCACCTCTTCAAAGAGGTTTGTCAGGCACGACCTCCCCTTACTAAATTCATGTTGACTTGTTCTAATCAGACTCTGCTCTTCCAAGAATTTAGAAACCTCATCCTTAATGATGGATTCTAGAATTTTACCAACAACCGAGGTTAGGCTAATTGGCCTATAATTTTCCATCTTTTGTCGTGATCCTTTCTTGAACAAGGGGGTTACAACAGCGATCTTCCAATCATTCAGGACTTTCTGTGACTCCAGTGACTTTTGAAAGATCTCAACCAATGCCTCTGCTATTTCCTCAGCCACCTCTCTCAGAACTCTAGAAATAAGACCATAAGACATAGGAGTGGAAGTAAGGCCATTCGGGTCTGATCCCATGCTATACATCTCTATGATTCTATGACTCTATGAGTGGCAAATTGACTTTAATTTAGATAAATGCAAGGTGCTGCATTTTGGGAAAATAAATCTTAGCACGACTCATACACTTTAATCGTAAAGTCCTAGGAAGTATTGCTGAGCAAAGAGACTTTGGAGTACAGGTTCATAGATCCTTGAAAGTAGAGTCACAGGCAGATTTGATAGTGAAGAAGGCATTTGGTATGCTTTCCTTTATTGATCAGAGCATTGAGTATAGGAGTTGGGACATCATGTTGTGGCTGTATAGGATGTTGATTAAGCCACTTTTGGAATATTGTGTGCAATTCTGGTCTCCTTCCTATCGAAAGGATGTTGTGAGACCTGAAAGGATTCAGAAAAGATCTACAAGGATGTTGCCAGGGTTGGAACATTTGAGCAATAGGGATATTCTGAATTGGCTGGGGTTGTTTCCCTGGAGCGTCGAAGGCTGAGGGGTGACCTCATGGAGATTCATAAAATCATGAGGAGCATGGATAGGATAAATACACAAAGAATTTTCCCCGGGGTAGGGGACTCCAGAACTAGAGTGTATAGGTTTAGGGTGAGAAGGGAAAGATATAAAAGGGACCTAAGGGGCAATTGTTTCATACAGAGGGTGGTGCATGTATGGAATGAACTGCCAGAGGAAGGAGTGGAGGCTGGAACAATTACAAGATTTAAAAGGCATCTGGATGGGTATATGAATAGGATGGGTTTAGAAGGATATGGGCCAGGTGCTGGCAGGTGGGACTAAATTGGGTTGGGATATCTGGTTGGCATGGACAAGTAGGACCAAAGGGTCTGTTTCCATGCTGTACATCTCTATGACTCTATAGATTCTTTTTGAACAGTAAAGGAATTAAGGGTTATGGTGAGAGGGCTGGTAAGTGGAGCTGTGGCCACGAAAAGATCAGCCATGATCATATTGAGTGGCGGAGCAGGCTCGATGGGTCAGATGGCCAACTCCTGCTCCTTTTCTTTTGCCCTTATGTAAATACATGAGCCAACAGTCTAGAATAGGGCAGGAAGAACAAGACAGCTTGTGGGAGTGCAATTTTCAGCTCCTCATCTCTTACAGGAGAGGGCCCCGACTAGTCCAAGAGGTAGAATGACATTGCCCAAACCCTGGACTGACATCAAAGGCTGCCCTTGACCTACTGAGCTGGGATCCCCTGACTAAAAGATGTCACCTTTGGCTTGACTGAGGACTACTCCCTTTAATCTTTGGGACAAGGCCATTAGCCTGAAACAAATACACAGCCATGGGAAATGCAGGGCTGCAGGCATAGGGTGGGGGCATAGGACTGGGTGGGATGCTCTTCAGAGGGTCCGTATGGAGCAATGGGCAAATGGCCTGCTTCCACACTTTAGGGATTCTATGACTCTACACGGTGCAGAGGTGTACTTAGCACAATGCCATTTAACAACATGCAGCACAGTGGCTCAGTGGTTAGCACTGCAGCTTCACAGTGCCAGGGACCTGGGTTTGATTACAGCCTTGGGTGACTGTATGGAATTTGCACATTCTCCCCATGTCTGCATGGCTTTCCTCTGGGGGCTCCAGCTTTTTCCCTCATCCAAAGATGAGCAGGTTAGGTGGATTAACCAAGATTTTAAAAACCCATTTAGGAATCGGATGGACGTAGATGAGATGCTCTTTGTAGGATTGGTGCATAATTGATGGGCCGAATGGCTTCTCTTTGTCCTGTAGGGATTCTAACATGCCCACCTTTTTGACTGGTGACAGGTTTCATGGCTTTGCATCAACAATAAAAGCTAAGACAAGAATTTTTAATTCCTCTCGCCACAAGGGAGGTGCCAGAGGGATGGAGGACAGTTAATGCTGTTGCACTTTTCAAGAAGGATTTTAGAGATATGCCAGGGAATTACAGCGATGTTATTACACACTGCGGGAGCGTATGGGACTTGAACCCACGTCTTGAGACAGAGATACTACCACTTCACCATGGGAATAATCCAGATTTCATCATGCAAGTGTCCTTTATGATGACATGATAATTGTCCATGCAATGCAATGCTAATAAATTAATCCAGCCAGGACTGGAATATAAATATCAAATTGTCGACCACAGAAAATGTTTAAGAACTCAAAAGGGATTACACAGGTTGGAGAACTGTGAAACGCCTCTTTGAGTCTCCAGTGGACTGGTCGGAAACAGTTAAGGGAATATCAAAGGTGTTAAGAAGGTAGAGAGAGGTGAGCAAAACTGTCCAAACTCCAGAAATGTCTGCAGAACCTACTCCAGCTACAGAAGATGGGGGTCAATGTCACACAGGATCTCCAGGAGGTGGACAGCCAGCAAATCTCGGTCTTTGCTTCGGAGGGCCTCAGGATAATCTTCCGGTCCACGGTCTGCACGGTGGAGCAGGATGGGATGTGCTTGCGTTTCTTCTTCCAAAAGGTGCACAAGGAGAGCTCTGTGCTCAGCAGCCTGAAGGAAGAAGATGGTTCAGTAATGTAATCTCAGGCTGACATACTGAGGATCAGCAAATGCTTTTATGTCAGACTGTATAGCATGAAGCCCACAGACAGCAAGGCCACCCAGTCGTTCCTCTTCTCTCTCATGGAGGTGTTAGATGACAGCATACAGGAGAGACTGGACCAGTCGCTATCTCTGGATGAGCTGATCAAGGTCCTCAAATCCTTAGAAAAGAATAAAATCCCAGAAGTGAGGGCTTACCAGCTGAGTTGTATTCAACTCTAACGGATTTGCTTTGTCAGGACCTGCTGGTGGTGTATAACAGTATGCTTCTGGCAAGTACCATGTGTGAATCCATGAGGAAAGGTATTATCTCCTTCATCTACAAGCAGAAGAGGAGAGAGGAGAGGGAGGACATGAGAAATTGGCAACCAATCTCACTGCTGAATACAGACTACAAAATCCTGTTTAAGTCATCACCTGGGTCAGGTCTGCTATGGGATCAGTGATTCACCCTGACCAAACCTGTGCTGTATCGGGCAGGATCTCTGAGAGCTGCATGCCCCTCAGGGATATGATTGCTTATGTGCAGGACAGGGGGGTGGATGCATGCCTCATCAGCCTGAACCAGGAGAAGGCCTTTAACAGGTCATGGCACACATACATGTGGGACATGCTTTCTGAAATGGGCTTTGGGGAGGGAATCCGCAATTGAATCCAATTCCCCCACACCAACATCATTAGATTAGATTACTTACTTACTTACAGTGTGGAAACAGGCCCTTTGGCCCAACAATTCCACACCGACCCGCCGAAGCGCAACCCAACCATACCCCTACATTTACCCCTTTACCTAACACTACGGGCAATTTAGCATGGCCAATTCACCTGACCTGCACATCTTTGGACTATGGGAGGAAACCGGAGCACCCGGAGGAAACCCACACAGACACGGGGAGAATGTGCAAACTCCACACAGTCAGTCGCCTGAGTCGGGAATTGAACCCGGGTCTCTGGCGCTTGTGAGGCAGCAGTGCTAACCACTGTGCTACCGTGCCACCCACAAAATTCCATCACTCTCACAGTGACTCCGCATCACTCTCACAGTGATTCCCCATCACTGTCACTCTCACAGTGACACCCCATCACTTTCACAGTGACCCACTCCCCCCCCCCATTAGTGCAGTCTCAATCAATGGGTTGGATTCAGAAAGCTTTCCAATCAGATCCAGAGTCAGGCAGGGCTGCCCACTCTCTCCTGTCTTGAATGTATGTTGTATAGAGCCTTATGCTGAGTCTATCAGGAAAGCTGCAAGCCTGAGAGGGGTGACTATTCCAGGAAGCAGAGACCAGCAGGTCAAAGCCTCCCTGTATGTGTCTAACATCACCATTTTCTGCTCGGATCCGCTGTCAGTGCACAGACTCATGAGCATCTGTGACCAGTTTGAACTGGCCACGGGAGCCAAGGTAAATCAAGGCAAGAGCGAGGCCATGTTCTTTGGGAACTGGGCTAGGGTGGCACAGTGGCTCAGTGGTTAGCACTGCTGCCTCACAGCACCAGGGACCCAGGCTCAATTCCAGCTTTGGGTGACTGTCTGTGTGGAGTTTGCACATTCTCCCTGTGTGGGTTTCACTCAGGTGCTCCAGTTTCCTCCAACAGTCCAAAGATATGTGGGGTTGCCAAGCTAGATTGCCTATAGTGTCCAGGGATGTGTATGTTAGGTGAATTAGCCGTAGGAAATGCAAGGATAAATTGTGGGGGAATCCACACTGTAGGGATTCTAATTCAAACTATTATGTTTTATGCCTGCACAAAGTAAAGACTTTTTAAAAACTTTTCCTTTGTCTCTCCTATCTCTGTATCTTAATCCAATCTTTCTTTTCCTCTATTGTTCTTTCTGTATCCAATTAACTCAAATTCACACTTCTTTTGTTATTTGTTTATTTTCTTCTCAATCCTTAAATCTCATTAATTAATAAGATACATAGTTACCTCAGCTTTCATTAGAGGTCCCAGATACACTGCTGCCCTTGTCACTACATCATCAGCTTGCAATACAATTTGAGCTGAAGGGTGTGGAGAAAAAGGATCTTGACTAACAGCACACACTGTGAGATGCTTAGATTGAACAAAATCTGGCCTATTGTTTCACGTTATTTACATTTCTATGCCCTGAGATTTGCAATGGACAGTTTTTCAATGTGTGTGAAATGGGGTGCTCAGCAGTTGACAGTAGGGAGTATCAGTTAATGAACTTGTACGAGAAGGATGTTTTATTTGCACAAGGTTATCACCATTTGAGCTAATATTAGTTTCCTCCATAAAAGAACCTGCAGAGCCAGCTCACAAACATCATGTTAACCAGCAGTGATTTGGAAACTTGTAGGAGATTAAAAGTGTCCAGGAATAATTGCCAGGTGGAGAGACATTGTAAAGGTGCGAAGTATGAAATCATTCAAATGTCAAAGATCAAAAGCAATGGCAGATGGATCTTGTTCTAAATTTATTTCTTGGACATTGAACTGAATTTAACTGTTCCAAGTGCACTATTACAAAGCAGAGTGTGATGTTACGAATTGAACTCGGTCGTTGCGCAGGACAAATTTTCATTCCAACATTTTTGGTTTAAGCTAATCACACTAGCTGGCAGACTTCACTCAAGGATGTGACTTTTTGATCACACATTTCCACACGATTTCCTTCACCCAGCCTCTCCCGTCAACCTAGCACGCACACGAGTTGATTTTGTCATTCCCCCAAGATTAGAAAGCTGCCACAAGGGCCATGTTTTGAGCCAGCTCCTCACCAGTGAAAAACAAATGAGACCGTGCAATCAATCTGACATGCCTTGTTGCCAGCCTCATTACGCAGCTAGTGCTCTTGGATCACATTCCAACTCACCTGCAGTTGAATTTCTAGGCCACGAGTAAAGCTTTATGTCACATTTTGTTTGCTTCAACCCTCCACCCCCAGCATTTCCTGAAACTATTGATCAGACGTTGGACATCCCTCACCACATTTTCATAACATGATTCCATTTCTTGGAATGATATGATCTAGAAGGAACTAGAGAACTGATTTGAAAAATGTGATGTTGGAAAAACACAGGCAGCATCCGAGGAGCAGGAGAATCGACGTTTCGGGCATAAGCCCTTCTTCAGGAATGAGGCTGGTGTGCCAGACGGGCTGAGATAAAAGGTAGGGGGGAGGGGATTTGGGGGAGGGGCACTGGGAATACGATAGGTGGAAGGAGGGTGAGGGTGGTAGGCCAGAGAGGGAGTGGGGGCGGAGATGTCAGGAAGAAGATTGTAGGTCAAGACGGCGGTGCTGAATCCAGGGGTTGGGACTGAGATAAGGTGGGGGGAGGGGAAATGAGGAAGCTGGAGAAATCTACATTCATCCCGTGTGGTTGGAGGGTTCCTAGGCAGAAGATGAAGCGCTCTTCCTCCAGGCATCGTGTGGTCAGGGTCTGGCGATGGAGGAGGCCAAGGACCTGCATGTCATTGGCGGAGTGGGAGGGGGAGTTAAAGAGTTCAGCCACGGGACGGTTGGGTTGGTTGGTGCAGGTGTCCCAGAGGTGTTCCCTGAAATGTTCCACAAGTAGGTGGCCTGGCTCCCCAATGTAGAGGAGACCATATCGGGTGCAATGGATACAGTAAATGATGTAGGTGGAGGTGCAGGTGAATTTGCGACAGATATGGAAGGATCCATTGGGGCCTTGGAGGGAGGTGAGGGGGGAGGTGTGGGTGCAAGTTTTGCACTTCTTGTGGTTGCGGGGAAGGTGCTGGGAGTGGAGGTTGGGTTGGTGGGGGGTGTGGACCTGACGAGGGAGTCGCGGAGGGAGTGGTCTCTCCGGACGCTGATAGGGGAGGGGAGGGAAATATATCCCTGGTGGTGGGGTCTGTTTGGAGGTGGCGGAAATGACGGAGGATGATACGATATATCCGGAGGTTGGTGGGGTGGAAGGTGAGGACCAGTGGGGTTCTGTCCTGGTGGCGATTGGAGGGACGGGGTTCAAGGGCAGAGGTGCGGGAAGTGGAGGAGATGCGGTGAAGAGCATCATCGACCTCGTCGGAGGGGAAATTGCATCTCCTCCGATGTGGTCGACGATTATCTCAACAAGAGCTCTGTTCAATTGCTGTTGACTTTGCTTGATTGATGTCTTTAAGTTATTAGAAGAAAGTGAGGATTGCAGATGGTCGAGATCAGAGTCAAGAGAGTGTGGTGCTGGAAAAGCACCACTGGTCAGGCAGCATCCGAGGAGCAGGAGAATCAACGTTTCAGGCATAAGCCCTTCATCAGGAATGTTTTCATCCATTCCTGATCAAGGGCTTTGCCCAAAAAGTCAATTCTCCTGCTCCTCGGATGCTGTCTGACCTACTGTGCTTTCCCAGCAGCACACTCTCATCTTTAAGTTATTGTAATAAAGTATTGCTATGGTGCTGCAATACTGCTCTGATTCTGTAAATCTGTTCGCACCAATTTGGATCTCTTTTTTTTTCATTTGATGACCAATTCCATGAGAATATTTGTAGACCTTACCTCGGTGCAGCATCTATTGATCCATGTCTCAGCTTCCATTTCAGCATTGGCAGAGACCCATCAAATATTGGAGTGGAAGTTCAGACTAGGTCTGCAAAATTGGTGCATATTGCCACACAAGCCCAGATTGGTGGAATTCAGTTTCAGATGCTACCATCATGGATGTGAATAGAAGGTCTCAAGAGGCTCTCACATGTTCTATGATTTGTCTTCCAGCAGATTATTAGGATTGTTGAAGTGCTACACCATGGAAGAAGAATTGACTGCCGTCTCTCAGGATTAAAAGTCACACAACACTGGGTTATAGTCCAACAGGTTTATTTGGAAGCACTAGCTTTCGGAGCTCTGCACCTTCATCAGGTGGTTCACAACCACTTGCTGAAGGAGCAGAGCTCCAAAAGCTAGTGCTTCCAAATAAACCTTTTGGACAATACCCCAGTGTTGTGTGATTTTTAACTTTGTACATCCCAGTCCAACACCAGCGCCTCCAAATCATCTCTCAAGATGGCTGCATTTGGGCTCCAACCATTGCCATTCCTTTGGTACCCTCACTGATCAGCCAGCCATTTTACTGCAAATACGTCATGGCGGTACTGTCTGAGTTTGCAAATTCCATTGGATGAAGGGCACCCTGAAGCGCCACCTATAGTTTCTCCACCCATCAGCAGCCTCCCTCTGATCATCTTGCAGCCATGGAATAACACAAAATAAAAACCGACAGAACTGCAAATTCTATAAATCAGAAACAAAACTAGAAATTGCTGGAAAAGCTCTAGCAGCATCTGTGGAAAGAAATCAGAGTTAACGTTTTTGGCCGAGTGACCCTTCATCAGTTCTGACCCATGACCTCCAGGATTGTTACAGAAATATTGACAGTATTTTCTTGAGCATGGGTTAAAAACTCAAAATGTGGAAGCCAACTTTAAATCTAGGCAGATTCTGCAATTTGCAAACTGCAGAGTGGAACAGACGGTGTTTTTGCAGCCAGGTTTTGAATAATCAAAACCAGACAGGACTGAGACTACCTGGCCAGTGCTAATGGCCACATTGTTTCAGAACAAACTGTTGTTTACATCTCCAGTGAACCTCTTATGTTCGATGATCTGTGGTTTAGAGGACTCCCCCACCCAACAGAAGAGACATGATCTATTTATCCTATCCATGCCCCTCATGATTTTATAAATCTCCATAGGTCACCTCTCAGCCTCCGATAGATTTGAAACTGTTTACTTTGAGATTTAAGGTGGTTTACTGAAAAATCCTGTCCTGTGAAGAAATTCAGTGAGTTTAATTAAAGTACAATAGTATAGACTGACAGATATTGTTTTTCATTAATAAAGTGTTTAATAAAGTTGTGTTGGACCTTCCCCTGACTCCTGTCCCCTTCGTCTACCTCACTGTATAAACAATTGCTCCTGAGAAAGAGAGAAGGCAGCTTAGAGTTGTTCAATCAGGATTACTTCAGAATAAGGAGTTTAGTAGTAGTTTCAGAATAGAAGCATTTGAGCATAGGGGTTATTTAAAGCTGGGAAATTGTTAATGTCAATTTTAATGAAGATTCCAGGAAAGAGACTATCAGATTCTCAAGACTGGGGTTTAAGCCACAGTTAAATTAAACTCCACTGGATACAACCTGTTACCACTATTAGTCTGTAGTCTTCCCTAAACTGTTTCCAACACACTTGCACCCTTCCTTAAATATGGAGACTAGAACTCCAGATGTGGCTCTGTATAACCAACATAGAACTTCTCTACCATTGCATCCAATTGCCCTTATAACAAGTTATAATATTCTATTAATTTTCCTAATTACTTGCCTTACCTGCATACTAACCTTCTGCAACTTATCACTATGACATTAAACAAAGCTCAGCACAGGCTGGGAGAACAACACCTTATTTCCCACTTGTGGAACCCTGCAACCTTCTGGGCTCAATATTGAGTTCAACAGTTTTAGGCCTGAACATGCTCTTTCATGTCCTTATCCCAAGCCCCACACACCACACCTTTACATCACATAGGTTGCTACCATAAACAACCCATTATTAGCTAGTTATGGTCCCCATTCTCCCAGGCTGACCTTTATCCATTCTTTTGTCTTCCTGGAGACAGAACAAAACTGCAGATGCTGCAATTCAAAATAGACAAACAGAAAGCTGGAAGAACACTGCAAACCAGGCAACAGCACAAGGTGTAGAAGTCTGTGTCTCGGGTATTAACCCTTCTTCAGGACTAGATGTGGGGTAGGTGGAGTTACAATAAAGGGGGAGGAATTGAGGTGGGGAGAGTAGTGGGATGGTAAGATAGTGATAGGTGGACACAGGTTGTGGGTACAACCTGGTTGGTCGATGGGAGGGATGAATCCAGTTGGTGGCTAGAAGGAAGGGTTGTTCAGAGGAATAGAAGGGAGGCGAGTCTGGAAAGGGTGACAGCGGATGGGTGAGAAGGTTATTTGAAATTAGAGAACTCAACGTTAAGTCTCCAGGCTGAGGCCTACAGCAATTTCTGAGATTATATATACTTTTTATTTATGTGTGGGTAACCAGGAGATTGCACATTTGTCACCTGTGGAGGTCTGGAATGACCTGATGATGCAGCAGTCAATGCTGAAGGAAGTGTTAAGATCACTGGAATAGAGTCCAGTTCCATGTGGGGATGTAGCTTTTCCTGTCATTGCATCCTGAGTCATCTTTGTTACTGCCTTTCTAACATTTACAGATGGTTATACTGCCTGTAGTATTTCCAATGAAGCACCGTTGTTTGGTGTCACACTGGCCTCAGTTGGTAGCATCCTCAGTTACATCCTCTGCCCCATTATTACATTGGAACATTGACATTAAGGACAGGGATAGGCCACTTGATTTTTCAAACCTGCTGCATCATTTGATAAAATCATGGTTGATTTGATTATGAATTTAACTTCACTTTCCCACCTGCCCCCTAACCCTTAATCTCCTCATTTATCAAGAAGCTACCTAACTAAGCCTTGAATAAATTCAAAGTCCCAGCCTCTCTCAAGCGAAGAGAATTCTACACACTGTGTCCCTGAGTTTTAGACTGGTCCTTCAGAGGAAACATCCACACTCTCAAGTCCCCTCAGGGTCTTATACACTTCAATATATTCATCCATCATTCTTCTAAATCCTAATGGTTATAGGCTCAGCCTATACAAACGTTTGTCTGAAGCTCAGCTCTTCATCTGGCCTAGATTATCCTTGATGCTCCCAATCCCCATCATTAAACTGCCATCAGCACTCAAGATCTCCCCTCTATTATGCTTGATCTGCTTTTTGGTAGGATCTGATCTTCCATGTTGTTCAGCTCCCCCTTTCTATCTCCCATGACTCCTTCTTAGCACTCTTATGAACTGACCTCCCTCCCTCGGTCATGCATTCTCCAACCTCACAAGCAGCAGTACCCTCACTCCAAGATGTCTCAAACTCCCTGGACATCCCTGTCAAACCAGCTCAGCATCCTCATCATTGGTCCAAAAATAAATGCCCTTAAAACAAAGCCAACTTCTACTCAGTCCAGGAAGACTACCTCACCTATTGTACACTACTTTTAACCAGCCATGAACCTGAAAATTTACATTTTTCATGTGCTGCTGATTTGATAGCAAAGCAATCATTTAATGTGGTGACCATGTGTTTTAATGAGTGCGCATTACATGTTAATTTCTTAAAACTAGGTTCCTAGTGACTGCAATTAAGAACCATTATTTCCTATTAATATGTTGCCAACTTCATTCCCAACTTTCATCCTGCCATTGGAAAACTGATATTTTGCTTTTCACAAAATTAAGTGCCCCTACCCACTTTTGTTTCCTGCTCCCAGATTCAGCATTGCATTTAGCCTAACGTGTTTGAAATAATTAACTAAATGGAGGCAAATACCAACCTTTAGCCATTATTCCACATGAAATAAGTACACTTTAAGAGTTCACATTCAGTTGAGCATGCAGAAAACCGTTGTTACTGAACCACATTGAGGCTGAACCCTACGCCTGCAGAACAGTATTTAGAAAGGAAAATTACTGTATTTGTTCAAATTGCTTTTGATATAGGATGAAAGGTGTGATTTCAGGGATTCACAAAAGGATATTGCTTGTTCATTTTCATTTCTATTTATGATAATAAAATTTCAAAAGTTTATTCTAAAATCTGTAAATTCCAAAATGTATATCCCTTACCAAAGAAGAGATAGCATGATATCTTTTTCTTGAGACAGGGTCAACAATCCAAAGGCAAATAGCAGATATTTTCAGGAAAATTTTCTGTGCATCCTAGCTGTGAGTGTGAACAATGTGCTGCTCATTTTCATCTGAAAAATGCTTGGCAGCTGAATATCGATGTATTTTAATTCTACATTGAAATATTGAGAACGTTAAACAGATACATACGTAAACAAAGGTTATTTTTTGGAGCATTGGTGGAGTGTAATTTTTATTTCTCGGAGTTCAGGTCAATTTCCCAAACAAACAAAAGTCATAATTCACTTTCCCTTTTTGGCATGAGATCCTCTGAGTGATATGTTACAATGAATGATATGAAGAGATAGTTTCCAAGCTGTTCTAATATGAGGAAATCTTGACTGGAACTTAATATTTACTGAGTGAGCCTTTGTGAAGTTATGCTTGTGAACAGTGCAATCTATGATATGACTGAATTTTCCATCTGAAAAGTAATTTAGGACAATTAGTAAAGATAATCCCTTAATCTACTAAAAAACAGATCACGATGCATTTACCCCTCAAAATTAACATCTTGCCATATTTTTTTGTAGTTGACCTCTTTTATTCCATTCTGTTTTCATTTCTTTTTAAATTTCTGGTTTTAAAACAGATCTGATTTCCATTTTCCAAGTTTTTTTTTCATATGGGCTGGTCCTCTGTTTGAACATGAATAGGGAAGGCTTCTCCAGACTAGTTAATGATGCGGGAGAGAAATTATCCCTGATTATTATATTTACCAATAAAAATGCTTCCAGATGAGAAATATCAAATGTAAAAATTCAGTTTGCCATTACAATTTGGCTGAACTGTCCATTAATTATAGTGATTACTAGTGATTTCATTTACTTTAAAAAGATATAAAATTACTTAAAATACTGTGAAAAGTTATGAGGAAAATTGCAGGCAACTTGCCTTGCTGTTTTCCTAGTACCATATTACCAGCCAAATCTCTTTGTAACACAGCAGCATATGGCTCAGAACAATGAGACTTCACCCAGCTAATAGGGTTAAATTTAATTTTAAGATTTTTTTTATTCTAATGCATTCTTAATAAGGGTGATTACAAGTGTAGAGGGCACTTTACTACTCGCCATATATAACACCCAAATTTATTCACTTTCGTGTGTAGATAACAAAGACATGCTGTCTCACTGAAAGACCCAGTAATCACCATCTCCCTCCTGATTTCAATTCCCACAGTATTCTGTGTAACCACTGAGCCTGCTCAAACTCATTTGTGAAACCAACAGGACCATTGTATAATTAAGGCCCATAAATGGAACATGGACAAGACTATTAGATCTTTTTTAAGGGGGTCAAAAAGGAAAGCTGGATAATCAACTAATGGAGTTGAACACTGCCATCTTGTGGGCAAACCTTAATTTCTATGATGCTGAGTAGTTCTTTTCATTGATTAAGGAATTTTCAAGGTTTATATTTAATACAGAAATATCCACTCAATTTTTAAATTTATACAGACATTATAAATCTTCTGTTTCTTCTTGTCACATTATTCAATTTATTGAGCATATTTTTGCATTTTTTGTCATTACACTGAATGTCTTACTAAATTCTAAATTTAATCCCTTTGCCCATTTTATTCTAATATTCTAAAATGTCTCTGTCTGCTTCCTTCAACCTCTTAGGTACGCTAAGTTTAATCCAATTCCCCAATTCAGCAGGCATCTCCTTATTTTACAGCGGAGTAAATTGCTGTGCTCAACTTACTTGCTCTTAGCTAAGGATATGAACGTACAAACATATGAATTAAGAGCTTGAGTAGGCCACTTGGCCCCTTGAGCCTGCTGTGCTATCCAGTAAGATCATGACTGATCTGATTATCCCATGTTCCTCCTGTCCTTCACTCCCTTGCTTATTGAGAATCTACATACCTTGTTCAAAGATTCTGCACCTTCAATGCCTTTTAAGGAAATCTGTTCAAGAAACTAAACAAAAAAATTCTCCCCATTTCTATCTTAAATGGGTGACCTCCTATTTTCAAGTACTGACCGCTAATTCCAGATTCTCTCACAACAAGAAGTCGTTTTCTATTCTTCCACAAAAATGCTGGAAAAACTCAGCAAGTCTGGCAGCATCTATAGTTTGAGAAAGAGGGGTAACATTTCAAGTCCAATTGTCTTACTTTCACCTAGTCCATCCTTGACTCTTTCCTTCCTTTCATTTCCTTCTCTGGTTTCATTTCTGGGAATGAGCTAACTCCACAGTTGCCTAAACTACATTTCTTCACACTCTGCTTCCTGCAAGGACTCCATTCCATTCTCCAGTTTCTCCATCTCCATCGCATCTGTCCAGACGATGCAGTCTCCCACAGGGTTATTTCCAATATACCCTTGATTTTTTTCTCAACTGAGGATTGCTCCCAGTATAGCTGACTGGGGCCTCAGCTATATCCAACCTATTTCCCAGTTTTAATCCTCACTCCTTTCCCTCCCCACAAAGAATCAAAGGAGTTCCCTTTTCCTCACTTTCCACCCAGCCCCCAGAGGAAAAACACAATTAAGAGAAAGGTCATATTACTGTACTTGTTAGTTTTACGGCATATGAGTCAGACCAGTACATGTCATTCGCAGACTTTCCTCTGTTTTCCCACCTGGGCAATATCCGCCTTCAAAGGAACATTCTCCACCATTTCAGCCACCTCCAGCAGTGTACCAGCACACAAATGCCCCCTCCCACCGCTCCCCCCCCCCACCATGCCCCACTCCCCTGACAGCATTTCACAAGGACTGCTCCCTTCATGATATTCTTGTTTACTGCTCATGACTTCCAGCACTTTTTCACCCATCCATGGTACTTTCCTATCAATCAAAAGGTATAAAACATCCTCCATCGTCCTTTATATCTTCCATCCTCATTCTCAAGACCCTAAATATGACTCTTGGTGAAGGGCATTTTACTACTTTTAATCTAGTCTACTATATTAGCTGTTCGCAATGCAGTCTACACATTGGTGAGATCAAATGCAGACTGGGTAAATGCTTTGCAGAATACCTCTGCTCTGTCTGCAAGAATGATACTGACATTCTATGGTAACATTTCTATCCAGGCCTGCCATAGCGTTCCAATAAAACCCAAAATGCAACCTGGAGAAACAGCACCTTTCCTTCTGCTTAGGTACTTTACATCCTTTGGGACTTAGTATTGAGTTCGACAACTTCATACTGTTGAACCAAGACATGATTTTGACAAATATGGGGGCAAATACATGGCAGGACTTCAGTGTAATTGGGACAAGTTAAATAAGGGGGCAAATACATGGCAGAAGCAGTAATAATGTGGATAAATGTGAAGTGATCTACTTCGGCAGCAGAAACAGGCAGGCAGATTATAACTTAAAGGCAATAGATTGTGAACAGGGGAGGTGCAATGAGACCTGGCTATCCTGAAAGTAAGGAGAAAGTGAGGGCTACAAATGCTGGAGATCCTGATAAAGGGCTTATGCCCAAAACATCAATTCTCCTGCTCCTTGGATGCTGCATGACCTGCTGTGCTCTTCTAGCACCACATTCTCTATCCTGAAAGTAGGCATGCCAATGCAGCTGGGGGTGAAGAAGGAAAATTATATGTTAGCCTTCATAGTGAAAGGATTTGACTACAGAAGCAAGGATGTCTTGCTGCAACCATAGGGCACTGATAAGACCACACCTGAAATGTTCTGTGCAGTTTTAGTCTCCTTATCTGAAGGAGGATATTCTGGCTATTGAGGGAGTGCAAAGAAGGTTAACCAGAGTGATGTCTGGGATGGTGGGACTGACATATGAAGAGAGGCTGAATCAGTTAGAACTATATTCACGAGGGAAATCGCATAAAAAAAAATACAATTCTGACAGGTTTAGACAGGAAAGATGCAGGAAGGCTATTGTCAATGACCGGGGAGTCCAGAACCAGGGGTTAAGGATAAATGGTAGGCCTTCTGTGACTGAGATGAGAAAGAATTTCTTCACCCAGACAGTGCTGTGCCTGTGGAATTCTGAACCACAGGAAATTGTTGAGGCCAAAACATTGAAAACCTTCAGGAAAGGTGTAGATAAAGTTCTTAGGATGAAAGGGACCAAAAGGATATTGGGAGAAAGTGAAATAGGGTACTGAGTTGGATGACCAGCCATGATTATATTGAACGGCAGAGCAAGCTCAGGGGGCTGAATGGCCTCCTCCCATTTTCTATGTTTCCATGAGACCTGTCCTCCGTTTTGATTAACCACTTCCCCCAACCCTGCGCCTTGCTTACATGAATTTACTTTCAATAGAGCTGACCCATTTTCTATTAATACCAGTCATATATATCGACTCTTGGTTCTCATTTTTCTCTACTAACATAAGCATTTACTGTTTTTTTTTGCTCTGACGTGCCTTTACCATCTGTTCCAATTGCCTCTCTTCCTCGATTCCACAGAATAGAAACCAAAACTTTACCACTCCCTTCATTTTTGAAGAAAAGTTATATTAGCCTCAAAACATTAACTCTGCTGTCTCTGCACAGATGCTGCACAGTCTCTCCAGAACATCCAGTTTTGAAAAGTCTAGTAATCACTTTCTAAACTGCTTCCAGTGTATTTACATTCTTCTTTAAGGAGATTAATCCAGATATAGCCGCACCAATGTCCTGTGTAACTTAAGCTAAATCTCCCTTCTTTCATTTTTTTTGGGTTTCCTAATTGTTTACTGTACCTTCATGCTGAAGTTTTGTGATTTGTGTACTAACACACCTAGATCTCAGACTTCGTAGCTCTGCAATCTTTCACTATTTAGATAATAGACTTATTTTTTATTCTTCCATCTGAAATGGACATACTTCACATTTTCCTACATTATATACCACTTTTCAGGCTTTGGTCCATTCACTCAACCTATCTATATCCCTTTATAGCTTCCTTCTGTCCTCTCCACAACATACTTTCCAGACTATCTTTGTATCATCAGCAACACCAATTTAAATTCAATTCAATTAGGGAAGGAAATTCTTGGGTTCATTTCTTAAGGCCAATTAGAGTTAACTCTCCTGATTTAAAATTTAACCAAAGATTGGCAGTTAACTGTCAGTCATCATTAACTAGTGAATTACCAATGGCAAAATCTTCTGTAGAATTCACTTGTCAACCAGTCAGACCATTCCTCCTGTACAGTACAAATGCTGCTTTCCATTTACTTAGTAATTCTTATGAATTGCCCTGATGAGTACAAATTGAAAAGTATCAACAAAGTGGGTTTATTTTTCAGCAACATACCATTTTGGTACTGCCCAACAACTATTTGCAATTAATATTAGTATTCAACGCATATGCAGAAAACTAGCTTGCAGGTAAAACAGGTAGTAAGGAGGGCAAGTGAAAATTATTGCTAAAGGAATGCAATCTAAGAGCAAGGGAATATTGTGCAAGGCATTAGTGAGACTGCATCTGGAGTACTAAGTAGTTTTGGTCCCCTTACCTGAGGAGGGATGTAATTGTATTGGAGGCAGCTTAGAGGAGGCCTATCAGAATAATTCCAGAGATGAAAGACTTATTTTATGAGGAGAGGTTAAGCAGTTGAGGCCTATACTTGCTAAAGTTTAGAAGACGAGTAGAAATCTACTTGAAGTATGCTAAAGGGGATTGAAAATGTCGAGGTAAAGTGGATGTTTCCTATGGTTGAGAGTGTGGTGCTTGGAAAAGCACAACAGGTCAGGCAGCATCTGAGGAGCAGGAGAATCAACATTTCAGGCAGAAGCCCTTCATCAGAAATTACTCCTGATGAAGGGCTTTTGCCCAAAAGTTTGATTCTCCTGCTCCTCAGATGCTGCCTGACCTGCTGTGCTTTTGCAGCACCACAGTCTTGACTCTAATCTCCAGCACCTGCAGTCCTCACTTTCGCCTAGTTTCCTATGGTGAGGCAATTTAGAATGAGAGATCATAGTTTTAGGATAAGGGGTGACAGATGTAAAACAGAGATGAGAAGGAATTACTTCTGTCAAAGGGCCGTGAATCTCTGGGATTTACTACTCCAGAGTATACTGGACACCAGCATGATGCAAAAATTTAAGGAGGACATAAACAGAATTTTATTACTAATGAGTTCAGGGGTGGTAGGGAGTGGGCAGGAAAGTGAACTGAGATGAGATCAGCTCTGACAGTATTAAATGGAGAGCAGGCTGGAGTTTTGCTTCTAGTTGTTATGTTAATATTCCTTAGTAGCCTCATTATTTCCTCCTCACAACTTGCTTTCATAGCTATCTTTGTGTTATCGACAAACTTAGCTACCACTCATCTAAGTTATTTACATAATGTGTAAAACATTGGAGCCCCAGCAGTGACTGCTGCAGCATATTATTTTTTGCATCCTGCCAGAAAATAATATATTTATGCCGGTTCTCTGTTTCCCGTTAATTAGACAATCTCTATCCATGTAATTGTGTCACCTCCTTAACTATGATCATTTACTTGCCACAATAAAATTTGATGTGGTACCTTATCCAATTATTTCTGAAAGCCTAGGTACAATATCCCCTGCTTTCCTGTTTAAAGCATGCTACTTCCTCAAAGAACTCAAACAGATTATTGAAACATGATTTCCCTTTCACAAAGTCACATTGACTCTGTCTGATTACTTAGAAATTTTGAATTTTCCCGATGACAATTTAAATATTAGTACATGGTATCTCTCTTCTGATAGATGTTAAGCAGATTAGCCTGTGTTTCCAACATTTTGCCTATCTCCCCTTTTGAATAAAGGAGTTATATCCACCAGCTACCAATCTACTGAAACCTTCCCCAAAACTAGGGAATTTTGGAAAACTAAAACATTGATTATTTCCCTAGCCACCTCTTATAAGACTCTAGGTGAGGGCTGTCAGGGCTTGAGAACTTGTCAGTTTGCAGTTCCAACAATTTACGCAGTATCACCTGCCTGTTGGTTGTACCTTTCTTGAGTTCCTCCCTCCCATCCATTTCCTGAGTTATAGTTATTTCTGCAATGTTGCTAATACACTCTATAGAGAAAACCATTGCAAAATACTATTCAATTCATCTACTTAAGCTCCTTACCTTCCATTATCAGTTCCCCACACTCACTTTCCGTAGAATCAATGCTCACTTTGTTAACACTGTTTTTTAAAAAATATTTATGGAAACTTATTATTTGTTATATTTCCTGCTGGCTTTCTCTCATAATCAATGTTTTGCTTCAATTTTAATCTTTTACTTTTTAAAATATATTTTACCCATAATATATTGTGACCATACTTTACTGTAATAACACAAAATGGTTGTGACTTTATAAAACCCTTTGAGTATGTTCCTACTCTGATCTTTATTGTGTTGATAAACTAATCCACTGTTATAAATTAATTTCTCCTATTAGGTACAAACTTTTGCTATACATAACAATTCTAATATAATTATACCAGACTTTAGTACTTCAACAATAGTCATGATTTGGAGATGCCGGTGTTGGACTGGGGTATACAAAGTTAAAAGTCACACAACACCAGGTTATAGTCCAACAGGTTTAACAGGAAGCACCAGCTTTCGAAGTGCTGCTCCTTCATCCATCTGATGAATCACTACCACCTGATGAAGGAGCGGCGCTCTGAAAGCTAGTGCTTCCAATTAAACCTGTTGGACTATAACCTGGTGCTGTGTGATTTTTAACTTTGAACTTCAAAAGAGCATTACATTTCGATGGTGCATTTTGAAACCACAACCTTTTAATATCTGGAATGGCAAGAATCTGAGATACTTTCCTACAGTATTTAAGCAATGATGTTTTCTCTGATAGCTCCTGTGTTCATAAATTAAACAAGTTTGGGAAATCCAAACCTCGTTTCAATTGGATGTAAGCTTGCAGCACAAAATGCAATGTAACCTATCTCTGCCATTTGTTAGGCCCTTGTTTAGGACAGTAGACATGAATGGCAGTTGGGAAATAATAAGGCAATCTGGTTGTGGAATCTCGTGCATTATACTTGCATATTGTGGATCTGGATTAGATTGTTCAATTATCATTGCAATAGCCCCATTATTGAAGCAACACTAAACTTTGCTAGATTGAGATGCAGATATTACGTTATAAAAGTGGCTATAAAAGTGGCAGCTTTTTGAGATAAGAATTAGACTGAGAAATCTTGATTAAAAAGTAAGCGTGGTAGTTGGATGCAGTCCAATTAAACAGAAATTTCCAAAAATTGATAATCCCATATCAATATGTGTAGTATGAACATAAATGGAGTAAGAGAAATGATGCGCTGTTGAGATAATGTAGAGGCAATGTTTTTGCACTTCCGGTTTACATTGTGTTCCTAAACTCAGATACCTCCCACTAATATTGTACCTTCCAAATCTCCTGGCCCACCACATCTCATTTATAGTGACTCACAACATAACACAAAACTTTCTGAATGTTCAAACACAATATCAGAACAGTGCAGCTTGGAGATGAGTCTAGTCATCATAGATCCTCCCCAGTATTACAATTATATTATATAGAATACAAAACCGAACACAGAAAAAGTTGGTCTAGAAGTATCTACAGAGAGAGAGAAACGGAGTAAACATTTCAAATCTCCTCCAGAACTTTTTTTTTAAGTAATACTGCACAATTTATGACACAGATACCCCTGTTTAAGGTGTATTCTCATATCATATTTTGTTTCAGCTCAGTTTGTAAATTAGGGAAATTTCCTGAATAACATTCCCTGCATTTTTTTCTTTTAGTGTGTAACTGAACGTGCCCATTCCTTTTTAAAACAAATCATCACTGTGTTCACCATCGCTCCCAATCTGCTTGCTCTACCACGTTCACTAGTTTCCTCTCAAAAACCTTCACTGCTTCCAGTTCATTGCTTTTGTCTGCTAAACCCTTACTACTCAGGAGAGCTGGGTAGTGGGTTGGAGAAATTGGTTTGGTTAGAAGAAGGAAGCAGGAAGCTGGATGGTCAGGCCATGGAAGCAGTAAATGAGAGGATTAAGAAAGGAAAGTGATGTGTTAGGAGAGGGAGGCAGTGAGGAGAAGGGATGGGCAAGATGGTGAGTTCAGTGAAAGGGACAATGAGTGGGAGGGAAGAAACAGCAAGCAGGAGGTAAGTTATTAAGAATTAAGAGAAGACTTTTGAGCCTAAGTTCCAGGAACTAATATAATTTTAATGTAAAAGTTGAAGTCTGGAACATAACCCATCTTTATTACATGTTAAATCATGGGAAAATGATTTTTATTTTAGCAAGATATTATTTATCGTATTTTTTTTAATGAACACATTGTGAATGTTTAACAAAGGATATCTGTAATTCAAGGATATTTATACTGTTTAGACTCTGTTAGTTCATGAATAATGAGGTGTTCCACTGACCCATTTAAATGAACAATTAACAGTTCAGCAGCATCTGCAAAGGTAACAATTACGGCTATTAATCTCTATCTGAAATCAAAATAAACACTCTCTGGCAAAGAAAATCTTCACCTGTACGTGTGTGAATTGATTTGAATGGACACTTACAGGGCCTGGGAGCTAAAGCAGAAGCTATTTTCAAGGCCTTTTACAAATGCCTATCACTGACCAGAAACACTTACAGTATGATAACTGACTAACTACTGGTACTTCCGTGAAGTTGCTTACATTAAGTGAGATGAGTTGTTGTGTTGGGCACCTAAAAAGTAAGAGCATAATTAGACCATTTGGCCTTTCGATCATGCTTTGTCATTGAATATGACCTCGGGCTCATCCTCTCAGTTCACAATTCCACCTGCCTCCAATAACCTTTGATTCTCTTCCCAACAAGAACTTATTTGCCTTCAACATATTTAATGACCCCTCCTTCCACTGCCTTCTGAAGCAGACAGTTGCAAAGTTGCACAATGCTGTGAGAGAAAAACACTATCTTCATCTCTGGCCTTAAAGAATGAGCTCTAATTTTAAAAACTTGCCTCCTAGCTCTGACTTCACTCACAAGAAGAAACATTCACCTTTTTGAGAGCGTTCAAGATCATACACACGTCAGTCAGGTTACTAGTGTTCCCTGTAATATTTTTTCCACAGAGGTCCATGCGCAGGAACAGTTTCTACAATTGGAAGCTAATTGTTCAGCACATGAACGAGCATGTGCAGAACCTCTCAGCAGCTGAGCAGCTTAACGGGCACATTTCCCCTCACTCTTAGAAACAGCTGGGAAAACAAACCCAGTCTGTCCAACCTATCCCCAAAAGGCAACCCTTTCATTCCGGATATCAATTTATTAACCCTTCCCTGAATCATCTAATGCATTTGGATCATTCCATAAATACTGCACACCGTGTTTGAGATGTACTCTCACCAATGTCCCCTATAACTGAAGCAATACATCTTTACTTTTATGTTCAACTCATCTTGTAATACATTGCAACACTGCACTAGCCTTCTTGATTAAGTACTGGACCTACATACTAACGTATTGTGACTCATGCACTAGAACACCTCAGTCCCTTTGCAGCCTGGAAGTCCACAGTCATTTTATAAGGTCAGCAGCATTTTTAAAGATTAGAAAACTCATTTTGTATTTTTTCACTAAGAAAAAATGTCATCAAATTTTATTTTGAAGTTCCAGTAGAAATCTCTGAATCCCAGGCAAAGGAGAGAAATTTACCTTACTCAGTCCAAAAGTCCCAAAATCTTTGGAACAGTAAACTCTTTGCGTATCATATGTAAGGCTATGAGTTTTCCATATTCACAGAAAAAGAGATTAAATGCTGACATATGATTCCCAAACATCAGTGATGTTTTTAAAAATCCCTGCAGCCCAACAGAAAGCTGATTGTTCAGTCAAAATGGAACAATATGGAAAATGTGAGCTTTTTCACTTTGATTGGAAAAATATTTGTGTAGGGTACTTCTTTACTAGGAAGAGGTTGTAAAGTATACACGAAGAGGGATACTAGGAGTCTTTGTCAATAAATAACCAAAAACTAACATTCAAGTGCAGCAAGGTATTAGGAAGTTGAAAGAAATGTTGATTTTGGTCATAAGAGATTTGAGTACAAGAGCAGTGAAGCCCTGCTTCAATTGTATGGACCATGCCGGAACACTCTAAAAGTTTTGGTTCCTTATCTTAGGAAGGATGTTATTCCCACTGAGGGAGTGTAACAAAGGTTCAGCAAAATTGTTCCTGGAATAGTGGGACTGGATTATGAAGAGAGATTGTGCAAACTGGATATGTGTTCTCTAAAGTTTCTTAGAATAAGAGGTTATTTCATTGAAACCAACAAAATACTTTGATGGAGAGAGTAAATGCAGTTAAGGTAGGTTGCATTGCTCAGGGAGTAGAGAACCAGGATGCATAATTCAATAATGAGGGGATGCCACTCCAATCCAAAATAAGTAGGGAGTTTTTCACTCAGAGGGTTGTGAACCTTTTGGAATTCTCTATTACAGAGAGCAGTGGAGACTCAATCCTGAGTATGTTTAATGTGGAGATTGAGTGTTTTCTGATTATCAGTGGTGTATAGGGTTATGGGAGGCTGGATGGGTAAAAGGCATAGAAGTGTTCGATCAGCCATGTTCATACTGAATAAGCAGGCAGCAGGCTCAATGGGCTGAATGTCCTAATCCTGTTCCCGTGTTCCAGTCACTGCAAACATGGAGCTGACCTTTAGAAGAGACAAAGGTGGATGCAGTGTTTACCCTCCCCTTTGCCAATCAAGAAGTCAGCCGAACGGCTCACTGGCTTTAGAAAGGGCAGCCCTGTGCTGATGGATCACAGCCATTACAGGGTGACAGTGGGACTTCTGTCTGCTCCACAGGCACAGGAAATCTGACCCTCGAAAGTCAATCTAGTTGGCTGACAGCTGAAGGAAGGTTACACCCGAAACATTGACTTCTCCATCTCCTGATGCTGCCAGGCTTGCTGGATTCCAGCATCTGCAGTATTTTTTGTCTCCAGCTGCATAATCCTAGCAGCTCCACAATTGGGTGATGATCACTGCTGGGATTGCAAAAGAGTCCCAAGAAGATGATTGTGGACACTGAACTGAGGCAAGCCTGGGGGTTTTGGTTGGTGCTAAGAGAGGGGGTGAGGGATGGGGGAGTGGAGAAGGGTTGGGATTGCGAGAAACAAACACAGTTACAGTCTCAGAGGGTATACCCAAATGAATGCAAGGAATTTATGCAAAAGAGGGAGCCCTCATCCTTCCTACCTTTCGTGTCAAGTTGGGGAAATTAGTAGGCTGGCCACTTTCTTTCAGCCTTCTTCAATCTGTACCCCCACACCACCTAATGTTACAGCAGAAATAAGTTTTTAAAACAGAGCTTAATTGGCAGCCTAAGGCTGACAACAGGTCAAAGGGCAGACAGCCAGCTGACACCTTACCCACCCACCATCAAATCGTGGACACTTCATGGTTGAGCAGCAGGGGATGATGCTGTTTTATTTTACATGCATGCACACCTTCACCAGGTCGGTGTGGGAATGGGAGGATGGAGGTTGTGCAAGGGTGGGGTAGCAGGGTCGGGGTGGGCTGGAAGAGGAGAAAGTGATGGGTGGGGGTAGTGTGGAGGAATGCATAAAATTCTCTTCACAATCACAAAAGTTCAGCAATTCCAACTTGCTTTGTATTGAGGCGTGTTTCAGCAATTCTCTGTTGGGTCACTAGATGGCGCAGTACACTGTGACTAATGCTACCTCTAAATGTTACTTCCTTATTGTGTTTGAAGATTGTTCCTGTTTCTTTTGGGATACAGGTGAGCAGAAAATAAATAAAATAGATCCTTGAATGACAGGATCTAACAAGTAGTGTCCCATAAGGCATCTTGAGTCAGTGACCTGATTGGGATCAAGGGATGAGGGGGTTGGTTTGCTCAATGTGGCTGAGTAATAGCACAGGTTCAAGTCCTGCTCCAACTGAGGCTACCGTGAAAGTCCTGGCTTCTCAAGCTCAGTCTATGCCCAAGGCATAATGAGCCCCAGATTAGACTCGTTACTCACTCAAACCAGTTGTCTCTCTCTGTCAAATTAGAGAGTGGTTTTCTGGATAAGGGGAGTAAAGGCATTAAATCTCTCTAGGAGACAAAGAACATGGAAAATATGTTGTGAAGAAGGCGTAAGAAGTTTGTGGATGAGTACAGCTATGTTGAGTGGGCAAAAATTGAGCAGATATTTTGTCAAGAGAAACGAAAAAGCAGAGTATTATTTAACAGAGAACATCTGAGGAATTCCAAGTTGCGGAGAGATCATGATTTTCTCGCAAATGAGTCCTAAAAGGCTAGCTTGCAGGAGCAGTACATAACCAAGATTAATGGGATGCTAACCTTTATTATGAGAGGAATTGAACACCAAGGTGAAAATGTTATGCTTCAGTTTACAAAGTGTTGATGAGATCACATCTCATGTACTCTGTGCAGTGTTTCTGCCTCCCTATTTAAGGAAGGATGCAGATACACTGGAGGTGCTTCAGAGGACGTTCACCAGATTGATGCCTGGAATGAATGGGTTGTCTTATGGGAAAAGGTTGGACAAACTGGGCTTGTTTCCAATGGAGTTTAGAAGAGTCATGGATGACTTCATTGAAGTGTATAAGATCCTGAATGATTTTGACAAGATGGAGCATGGGAAGAACATTTCATCTTGAGTCCACAACCATGGGGTACTGTTTTGAAATTAGGGATGACCCTTTAAGGATGGAGACAAGAGAATTTTTTTTGCACTTAGTGAGTTATGTGACTTTAGAATGGCCTGTCACAGAAGACAAAAGTGGGATCATTGAATATATTTAAGGTAGAGGTAGATGAATTCTTGTTGGGCAGGGGAATCCATAGTTATGTTGTGTGCCAAACTAAAAGTTTCCAGATTTCTCTAATCTACCTCCAGAGATTTGAGTACCAGTACTAGAGAAGATAGCAGCTCTCAAGGGAGTCCATTGTCCATGTGCATGCAATATTTAAGATGACTTGTGACTCATGGAATTGTGTCAATATCCAATGACATTGGCACTGATCACTATAGTATTGGCTTTCTATATATCCAGGGCAAAAGTGAGTACTGTAGATGTTGAAGATCAGAGTCAAGATTAGATGGTGCTGGAAAAGCACAGCAGGTCAGACAGCATCCGAGGACCAGGAAAACGATGTTTCAGGCAAAAGCCCTTTCTATATATCCAACAATTTTTTTAGGAATCCAGCTGAGACATCTACAGGATGTTTCAGGCAGTTGGTCACTGCTGCCTTCAGGACGTTACCAAGGCCTAGTTCAAAGGGCTAGAAATTTCTTGTAGCTGATGGTTCGGCAGAGAGGTCTGTTAGCCTCAGGGCTATTGCCAACTTCCAACAGGAGTAATCATTTATGCTCATGTAATCAAAGCTCTCTTGGAGCAGCCTGTAGCCTTTGTAACCAGTAAAGGTACTACTCAACCATTGTCCACGTGGTCATCAAATCTCCACACAGTCATCCCAGAGATTTGGGAGAAAATACTTCCCCACTCCCCCTGACATCAGGAATGCTATTATCTTCAAGAATGGAGAAAAATCATGTTGTGGGTGAATATAAACGTTACCATTTCTGACAGAAAAAAAAAGCTGCATTCTATTTAAATGGAGAGCGTTGGTATACCTTGAGGGATCTGGGTGTCCTTGTACATGAATAACAAGACTTTAGAGTGCAGGCACAGCCAGTGATTATGACAGCAAATGCAATTTTATTGTTTATTGCAAGGGGATTGAAAATATAGGAGTGGGGAAGCTTTATAGTAGATGTATAGGGTGATGTTGATAACACATATGGAGTACTATGTATCATTTTTGTCTCCTTATTTGAAAAATGCTTTCGAAGCAGTTTGGCAAAGTTCATTTTATGAATTCTTGAAATGAAGGACTTATATTCTGAAGAAAGGTTGATTGGGGTAGGGGTATCCATTGGAGTTGAGAAAAATGAGAGATGATTTAATTGAAACATACAATAACCTAAGTGGGTTGATGGATACCCAGAGGACTTTTCCTCTTGTGAGGGAACTTGAAATTAGAGCACACATTGTAAGAGGAAGGGAGTTCCCATTAAGGTATAGAATAGGAGAGTTTGTTTTCTCTGAGCAGGTCGGTAGAATGTGAAATTATCTTCCCATAAGACAGGGAGACAGAAACTTTAGATTATTGATAAGACAATGGGGTCAAGGTTTATGAAACTGAGAGCACCAGCCAGATCAGCCATGGTTTTCTTGAATGGTGGAGCAAGCTGAAGGTGCTAAATGGTCTACTTCTGCTCCAACGTACTTTGTTCTAATGGAAACTATTGAGGTTTTTCCCTCATGTCCATAGTAGGGAAAATCCTTACATACATTTGCTTGATCTGTCTGAGGAAATCCTCCTAAAGAGACAGTGTGGTTTTTGACCTTCCAGAGGTTTTGTGGATTGTGCTGTAACAATATGGATGTCCAAGAACTTCATCCTGCGAATGTTTCACGATGGTATACTTGCAAATGTTTCGAGTAAGAGATCTGAAAAAGATGCCTTCAAATTCAGGCTCAGGGTCAAGCAAAGCTGCCACACTACTTACAATCTACATGACAAAGGCTGTTCGCCCAATCAAAGATTGTTCTCAAAACTGTTCTCTGGAGTGAGAACTTTTGATTAGCTGAAAATAATACTCGTGGAAGAAACAGTGCTTGTCACTCCTGACTTCACTAAATCTTTCAAAATGGTGATTGATGCCTGTTCTTGGGTTTGGATACAGTCTTACTACAGAATGAATTGCGAAGCAAGAAACCAGTATGGGACCTTCCTAAGAAATGAAGCTCGTATTAGAAAATGTAAACTACTGTGGAAAAGGAGAAATTATGATTATTATTGGCACTTCAACATTTTAAAATCTATGTTTGTCCCTGTTGCCAAGAACCACCAATTGACACTGACTATAATCCATTAGATTTGTTATAAAATGTGAAACTTGCATTAAAAACAATTCACATTGTGGGAAAAGATAATATATAATTATCAAGATTGTAGTTGTGCTAGGATATCTTAAGAATTTGAAAGGAAAGTTCAGAGGTAATCCTGCATAAGGAATGACTGAGGATGACAATAAATGCAATTGTCTTGTGTCTTTTTGTCTTTATTCACTCACGGGATACGGGTATCACAGGCTGGGCCAGCATTTATTATCTACCTCTAGTTGCTCCTAGTGGTGAGCAGCCTTCTTGAACTTTTGCAATCTATTTGAATTAAGTACCCCCACACTGCAGTTAGTAATGGTATTTCAGGATTTGATCCACTGACACTGAAGGAGCGGTGATAAATTTATAAGTCAAGATGGTGAGTAGCTTGGGGTGGAAGTTTGTAGATGATTGTATTCCCATATGTCTGCTGCCATCATGTCCTGCTCATCTGACAAATGTCACTGGACTTTAGCTCAAGTTTCCTATGGCTCCCTCTCTTGGACAAGTCCCTTTTTTTTGTAAAAGACCAGACAATGCCTCCTGCAAGGGTTACTGCACTCAGGTAAAGCTGCAAGATTCTGCTATTCCATCTGTGCGCTGCTAAAACTCATGTATTTATACTAGTTGAAATTCCAATCTCCTGAGTAAGCTACTGCTGGCTGAGGAACCAATTCTAACTGTCACTACCTATCAGTGGGTAGGTTGTATCACTGACTAAAAGTGAAATGAACTACAATTTAATGTTTCAGTTAAATGTTAAATGCAAATGTGTCTAAATTCTGGAAAAACCAAACCCGACAATTTCCTCACTTACCAAAGTCGCAGAGTTAACAACTCTGCCTCATTGCACTCAGTCAAAGTTGTTGAATGCTCATTGGCAAGGCCTACTCACTTGACATGGCTGCTGATGCCAGTGAGGAACTCTCACCCTGCAGCTGAAGAAAACTGCAATGTCTGCCATACATCAATCTGAGTCACAATAGAACAGACAACCAGCCTTCTAAAAACTAAATTCTATAGTCCAGACCACACTGCCGGAGCTTGACATTAAGGACAGGATGCCCCTATAAGGGTTTCCATTCATTCATTGTTTTCTGCCCAAGCTAACACAGTAAAGAGGGGAGGCCTTGCAGCCTTGTACGTCAGGGAGGAACATCACTTCTCATCCGACAAGTTGTTATATGTGCAATCACATTTAGATTTTATTGCCTAATCTGCAGAGGAATCATAAGATACAGGAGCAGAATTGGGCCATTAAGCCCAACAAGTCTGCGGAACCAACAACTGCCCAACAACTCGTGGCTGATATGTTTTTCAACCCCATTCTCCTCCCTTCTGCTCAAAACCCTTGATTCCCTTAGTCCACGCCTCTATTCTTCCTACTAAAACGCATATCCTCACACTTGCTTACATATATTCCATACCACTTCTTTGCCCACTGTCATAGGCCTTGCCCAGATGACTGCATGGAGTCAAGACTTAGAGTCAATCATAGAATCCCTACAGTGTGGAAGCAGGCCATTTGGCCCATTGAGTTTACATTGACCCTTTGAAAAGCGTCCCTCTCTGACCCACCCTAACCCTATAACCCTGCTTTTTCCATGGCTAACTCAATTAATCCACATATCCCTGGTCACTATGGGCAATTTGGCATGGTCTGCACATTTTTGGACTCTGTGAGGAAACTGGAGTACCTGAAGGAAACTCATGCAGACAATATGCAAACACCATCACAGACAGAGGCTGAAATCAAACGCGGGTTCCTACCGCTGTGAGGCAGCAGTACTAACCACTGAGCCACCGTGTCATCCCATTTAGTCCATTTGCCAGCATTTGGCATAATTTCCTCTAAATTCATGTAATCATTCATGTACCCATCCAGATGCCTTGTAAATGTTGTAATTGTAGTAGCCTCCACAACCTACCGCCGGCAGCTCATTCCAAACATGCACCACCCTCAGTGTGAAAAAGTTACTGTTTGGTCCCTTTTAAATCTTTCCCCTTTCATCTTAGACCTATGCCCTTGAGTTTTGGACTCCCTCACCCTGAGGAAAAGACCTTGGCTATTCGACCTATCCAACTCCCTCATGGTTTTATAAACTTCTATAAGGTCACCCCTCAGCCTTTGACACTCCAGGGAAATTAGCCTCAGCTCAAATCCTCCACCTCTGGCAACATTTTTGTAAATCTTTTCTGAAACCTTTCAGTATTCACAATATCCTTCCTATAGCGGAGAGACCAGAATTGAATGCAGTATTCCAAAAACAGCCGAACCAAAGTCCTGCACAGCTGCAACATGACCTCCCAACTCTTTTATTCAATACACTAACCATTAAAGGAAAGCATACCACACACTTTCTCTACTATCCTGACTACCTACCAACTTTCAAGGAACTGTGATCCTGCACTCCAAGGTCTCTTTGTTCAGCAACACTCCCCAGGACCTTATTATTAAGTGAATAAGTCCTGCCCTGTTTCCAAAATGCAGCACCTCGCATTTACCTAAGTTAAACTCCATCTGCCAATTCCTTGGCCCATCTGATCAAGGTCCTGTTGTACACTGAGGTAACTTTCTTCACTGTCCACTTCACTATCCATTTTGGTGTCATCTGCAAACTTACTAACTATACCTCCTACGTTCACATTCAAATCACTGATGAGAATGACAAAAGCAGTGAACCCAGCACTAATTCTTGTGGCAAGCTGCTGGTCACAAGCCTCCAGTCTGTAAAGCAACACTCCACCATCACCCTCTGTTTCCTATCTTTGAGTGTGTTGTTCTTAGCTGTCAAATCTCAGTTTCCCCATTAGTAAAACATTCTGCAGTTGCAGAACACCTTTCCTTTAGTAGACATTTTGATTTCAATTTTCAGGAAAGAGCTTCTAGTTTGTGTGAGCAGGCTGATGTTACTCTATGGTTCAGTAACAATCTTCAATTCAGATTTATGAGTGTGGGCTCATTTCTTGCCCTCTTCTTGATCTGATTCAGTGAGTCAATTTATTTGTTTTGGGTACTGCCATTTCATGTAGGTTTAGGTTTTTTATGTCTATGTGTTCTCGAATTGATCGACATGTTCCAGGATGTGGATATTTTGCTTTCTTTCCCTTCTCATCTCTATCCCTAATAATTCATTTGTAATCTTCATTCATTGTTGGGTACATCCTTCATCCCCAAACTCTGCAGTTTGATTCATTAAAAGGATATTTCTATCTGACTGTGAACTCTTGTGCTCATCCACAACTTCACATCTTTTTCTCTGTTTGTTGTGCATTTATTTGTTCTTCTTCATCAATCCTGCTACCTTTATTTTGCCTTAGTTAAATACCCACTTAAGCAGCCAGAGTTTTCAGCTGTCTACTCATAGCTTCATGTGTTCTAGCAGTGTCTACAGCCTGCTATATTGTGAACTTGTCCTTCCTAATCAATTTTTTTTTATACTTCAGAGTGTGTAGAACCCCAAATGAGCTGATCTATCAGCTTTTCATCAGTTTCCAAAAATTAACATTTTCATGCTACATTTTTCAATGTGGCTCCTGCCTTAGGCTCTGAAATTTATATTGTAGGATCCATTGATTTGACTTTGGCTGGTGATCCATGCTGAATTTTTGAAACATTTTGTCACAGTTCTAACTGTAATCTTCACTCAGTTCACAACTATTAAAAGAAATTTAACTCTTTCTATCCTGCCCACATAAAGATGCAGTTAACACTTTCTTCTTCACTGGCAAGTGGGATTAGATTAATTTAGGACATTTGGTCGGCATGGACAAGTTGGACTGAAGGGTCGGTTTCTGTGCTGTAAATCTCCATGGTTCTATGACTCTATGGTGACATTTAAAAATTTCTCAAATGCCTCTTTCATATCATCAGCTTCCCAATTCTTCATGACCTGGATTTGTGTGTTCATTTCTGCAAAGGCAAATGTTGATTTCATACAGTTCATGATGTTTTCTTTTCCTCTTGTTAGGACGGATCTACCATCCCCGTGTTCGTTTGAAGGAGAGAGACACTGGATCTGATTCAAAATATAAGCTGGTTTAATGAGAGAGACGTACACAGAAAATACAGTGAGATATTTACTGCTCACTGGAGAAGGCGCGTTCTGAAATCTTTCCAAAAACCCCTGCTTGATATATTGTTTGCTAAGCTAACGCTACGTAATCACTCACACACGTGATCTCTCACAGACAAAGGCTTCCTGTGAACAGGCCTCGGCCTTGGCAGGTATCCACGAGATGGTCTGTCTTGTAAACAAGATCTCCGAGTAAAGGCTGCCATTGTATTGGTCTGACCTTGGTAGTCCAGCTGCACAGGCAGTTTCAGTAAACAGTCCAAACAGCAGCTCCGCAGCGCCCCCCGATTTCCCAAGCAGCAACTACAGGTCTGCCCTCCCTAGGGGTATAGATATATATCCCAACACTCTCTGGCACTAATATGGGTTAATCATTTGTATAATCATGTTATTATTACTAAATCCATCAGAATTCTTGCTTTTATTCACAAACATCCAACATCACCATTACCATCTTCTGGTTCTCTTAAGTTCAAAATAATCAGAGTTTTACTTCAAAATGGTGGAACTTCATCATTACCTGTCTTTTAGCTCTCTATGTGGCTGGTGAACTGATAAACTGCTGCTCAACGCCTGACTGCAGTGCAGTAGTAAACATGGCATCACAGATGTATATTCAGTGATGAAATCTGTAGTTTCAAAGGCAAACTGAAATATAGAACAGAGAAAAGAAACTAAGCCTCCAACTTCAAAGTAAACTGAGACTGAAACAGAGATTGGAAATCAAACTTTCTGATAAGTTTGGAAATGGCGGAAACCATGTAGAAGGAGAGCTTCTACAGTAGAGTTTAGATGGCGATCCCAGTGGTTCAATGCAGGCAGGCTGAAGAAGCAAAAGGTGTGAACAAGAGGCTGAGAACAGGAAAACATTCAGATTCTGCTGCTGTTCTTGTTAACTGAAGATAAAATTGGTGACTACACCGTCCAGACCATCACAAGCAATATTAAGTACATTCTGCAGAGATATGTATTTCTGATGAAAACCCTGCCTGTGGAACTTGGGTTGTTGTGCATTGCTCTTGCCTCGGGATTGGAAGAAGAAATGCTGAATTATTTGTGAATAAGAGAGAATTTTGAAAGACTTTGGCTGAGATTGCTAACATATATGCTGAGCAGATTGCCAGGCCTGATCTTAGTAAGATCTATCTTAGTTGCATCTGCTACTTAATGTAAAACTTATCATTTATAATTGACCACAATTTGCCTGTTAATATGTGTTTAACTCACATGAACTCTGGGTTTTAAGATACAGGTGGTTACCCATCATAGTATTTAATGCTTATTTTGTTTGACTCTTGCACTATAAAAGATCTTTGTTTTAAACTATGGAATCTTGTGGCTTCATCATTTCAGTAACTAACTGGGATTTCAGATTGCCTATTTTTTAAAAAAATTACCAATCTTTACCAAGACTATAACAATTTGTATAACAATTAGTTTCTTGCTCTTTATGAATTATATAACAGTATAATACTATTTCATATTGATAGCCTCTAGCTTTCCTTGTTTCCCTCAAGTGGAAACTGTTTCTCTAGCTACTCTATCAAAACATTTTATAATTCTGAAGACGTATCCTAAGTTACCCCTCAGTTTTTTATTTCCAAATGAAAACAGACCTATCGTGTTAATCGATTCCTTAAAACTTTACAGTCGATTCCATTCTCATAAATCTTTTTTTGCATTCTCTCTAGTGTCCCTACATTCCTTTTATAGAATGAAAGCCAGACTGCAGACAGTACACCAAGTGCAAGATAGTTAATTAAATAAAACTGAATTAATGTTTTATTTTGACTATATACCACACATTAATGTCGAGGCTACAATGAACTTAAAAGCACAAACATTCTCTGAAAGCATACCCGGTTATAAAGAACACACTGAGACATGTAGAAGTATTACATGAAAACTTGTTTGTACATTTGAAACCCATTGAGATTAAAGGGGCAACAGCAACATGGACACAAAATTGCATAAGGGACAGAAAGTAGAAAATGATGTTGAATAATTGTTTTTCAGACTGGAGAAAATTACACAGTAGCTTGCTCAGCATCAATACCACTGCTGTATAAAATATATGTTAATGATCTGGAGTTGGGTATACAAGGCACAATTGCCAATATTCAAAAGTTGCAGATGGTAAGATGACAACATATCCTGGGAGTGGATATGCACAAATCTTTGAAGGTGGCAGGCTAAATCCTTTTTTTAAAAAAAAGTGCTTTGAAGCTTTGAATCCTAGGTAAATAGTACTTAAAAACTATTACAACACAGGAGATGGCAATTAGGCAACTCTATGAGTACTACTACCTGCAGCCCTGTGAATATTCTCTCTTCCAATTCCTTTTTCAAAGCTAGGATTGAATCTGCCTCCACCATAGTTTCAGACAGTGCATTCCAGATCCTAACCATTTGCTATATGAAACAGCTTTTCCTCAGTTTACTTTGATAACCATATCAAAACAATATCCTGTGGTTCTTGACACTTGTACCAACAAAAATAGTTTCTCTATTAACTCTGTTCGGTTCGATTGTTTTGAACAAGGAAATCATGTACTAAATAAATCACTGATTAGGCCTTAATTGGAGGACTATATACACTTTTGACCAACACAATTTAGGAAAGATATCAATTTTTTTAAAAAATCAGAAGGATACTGAATAAAATGGGATGAGAAGGTGGCAGTTGTAGGTGAAACAAGAGAATCTGGTGCAATCTCCTGAGAACTGTAAGGTTGATGACAGAATTAATAAAGGTGTTCAATGTTTTGAAAAGGGTTGACAAAATAAAGAAGAAACTGTTTGCGGTGACAGAAGGCTCCATAATCACAACATATATATTTAAAGTAGCATATTTTGTCGAGTTTTACACAATGAATTGTCAAATTCTGGAAATCACTGCTTGAAGTGTGGTAGAAGTAGATTTGACATTACTTTGCAAAGGGTAAAAACAAGGACTGCAGATGCTGGAAACCAGAGTCTAGATTAGAGTGGTGTTGGAAAAGCACAACAGGTCAGGCAGCATCCGAGGAGCAGGAAAATCAATGTTTTGGGCAAAAGCCCTTCTTCAGGAATAGAGCTCTATTCCTGATGACAGGCATTTGCCCGAAATGTTGATTTTCCTGTTCCTCAGATGCTGCCTGACCTGCTGTGCTTTTCCAGTACCACTCTACTCTAGACCCATTACCTTGCAAAGTTGAATTGTAAAATTTTTGGAGGGAGAAAATATGCAGGACTAGAGGAAGTGCAGACTGGGACTAACACAAAACGAGAATATTGCAGGTTGAGGAAAGGAGTACCAAAAGGGCTAGAAATGGAGTTAGTGCCTCAGATTAATAAGAATCTTTGAGTCCAGTTCTGATGAAAGGTCATCAATGACACAAAGCATTAACTTCTTTTCTCTCCATAGAAGCTGCCTAACCTGCTGAGTATTTCCAGCATTTTCTGTTGTTATATAAGGGAGTGGGACAGTTGAATGGATCTTTCAAAGTACTAGCACATTCTATGGCATGTCTGGTTTGTGATCACATTTTTATCTGATAAAATACAAACATGAAAAAGGTACTCAGGTTGTCCAATTAATGCATCACATCCAGCCCATTTAGATATGGCTTAATCAAATATGCCTTACCCACTAATTTTGTGATTTCCCAGAAAGATATCTGCAAGATATGTATTGATTTCTCCTTTTTTTAGATTCACATAAAATTGAACTCTTACAAAAGGCGGTATGCCACAGCTAGAGTTCTCTTGGGCAACTTTAATATCATTCCACAATTTCTCTTGTCACTGATGTAGCTGAAAAATGTGAGAAACACTAGAGTTTGATGCTCCGACTCAGTCTTCCATTTCCTGAGGAGTTAGTAAGTTGGAAGTCAAAGGAGGGAAGGAAGAATAGATGGTTAGATTAAAGTGTTTTTTCTTTTCATCAAAACTGCCCATGTATTCTTGGACTGCAACACTGGAATACAAAGAAGGCTGGCCTTCGTTGTATTAAGCACTTTAGATGAGAACAAATATATTCTAGGTAGCTCTAGCCAATTTATCTAGAAAACAATTTTTAGTGAAAATATAAGGATAACTGCAAAGATATCTGTAAACAGAATGTTCTTTGATTTGTTGTTGAGGTTATAACACCACAAAAAGCACTACAAATCTCCTCATTGGTGTCTGTAGACAAGTCCAACATGACACAAATCACGAATTAAAATGGAATAAATGTAACACATCTTAGTATATGCATCTTGAATTCTGTGCTATACTTCCTATTCATCAAGAGGCAGACGCAAAAAAAAATTCTATTGTAGGTAAAACATGACAGATACTTGAAGCAGAAACTTGCCCATTTTCATTCTCCCAAAAAGTGAATCACTAATGAGTTAACATTAAAACTGAACAAAAATGGCATTTTTGAAACAAGAATCATATAAAATGAATGTTGTACTCAATGGATTGAGAATATAGCTAGTTCTGCTATGACGCATTTTTCATTAACGCGAATTGGCCGTAATGCGATTAGATGAATGCAAAATGCTTGTATTAAAACGCGAACTTTTAAAGCTATAAGGTGATTACATCGCCAACATTTTAAGTGCATTTGTATTGTGCAATTTTTGTTTAGCGTGGGGTTGCACAAGAATGCAACTACCGCGTAATAGCAGAACCACCTGTTTTGGAAATATGTTATCTGTAAATCTGCAAATAGTCTATTCTTTATCATTGTGAGTTCCTCAAAACACAACCCAAAACATATGTTATCTGCAGTTCATGAAGTTGGTCTTCAATTTCTTCATGTTGTTTTGTTATACTACTCATGGAATTGCTATCATATAAAAACTGATGACCTGATTCATGGAATTGCTATCCCATAGAACTGATGACCTGATTCATTAAAACATCTGTACGAACAAAGCAAGGCTCGGATGGGAACAACGTGAACAGGACTAGTTATGCTAATTTTCTGAAAAATAAAAATGGAATATAAATCACAAAACAATAAATCTCCAGAGAAAAGAAACTTCTTATATTAAATCCAAAGTATATATGACAGGAAATTTTCCCTTGAATTATTAAAACACTTGTTATGAAGTAGTCAAATATTATGTAGTGAGAAAGACTCATATTATGTTGGCAATGATGAATAGAATTGTTAAAATTTGCACGTTTTGCTACATTCTCATTTGGTTTCCATTTCTCACATCCAGGCATATATCCACAAACAATGTTATCATTATGTAAAAATCTAAAAAAGATGTAAATTGACTAACAGCCGAGAAACACATTGACTCTGAATTTCTCCAGACCAATCATTCGGTCCTAAGTTCCAAATGTAGCTGTTGGTTACCTTCGGTGCTAAACCATTTAAAGTATGTCAAATGATGGGCATATTACCGAACGATAATAGTTTAATACCTGAAGTAATTCTGGCAAATAATGAATGCTCATGTTACTATTCTATATGTATTTCCTTGAGATTCCCAGCAAATGATCCCAAATCAGAAACACTGTTTAAATAGCTGATCAGTGCTTATTAATAGGGCAAGAAATTATGTTAATAGCTTATTATATTAATATTAAATCTGCAGAGATTTAAATCTATCAACTTCATGATCGATGCCAGTACTCCAAGATGGCCTCAACATCAACTCAGAACCAAATTTATCTTCATTCAGAATCTGTGCTACCTTTGATATGAAATTCATGTTAAGGTAGGAGGTCATTTTACCAAATGAAAAGTTATGGAGGAAGTCAAGACTCACAGGAAGTTTGTTAGTCCCAAAAAGTGCAAACATTGGCTGATTTGAATGTCAACTACGTGGCAGCCAGAATTTGGGATGTATAGAAGACAATCAGGAGGAATGTAAGCAATGATTGGTATTGGCTCCAAGTTAATTCAAAGCTTTAAGAAGTATTACTACTCATTCCAACTCCTCAATAATATAAGCAAAAAAAAACCCACTTATCTTTAGAGGGGAACCTCTAGTATAACTTAAAATACTGAATTTACTGCCACACATCTAAGAATACTGACACATGCTGCAGTCAGTGAATAATAAATGTTTAGTTGAGGCTTCACCAAATCCCCTATTTTCACGTTTAAAGATCAAATATCTATTTCATAGATGACCCCTGAATGCCCATTCGGAGAAGTATTTGAAGTACAGAAAGTGGTGCACTTCCAGGACGTATCACATACAAACATAAGATCTGCCATATTGAATGCATAGTTAATGTCTCTTGGAATTTGTGTAAGCTTCTACTCTGTATTCATTTGGCTAAATGGCTGATTTGTGATGCAGAGTAATGCAACAATTTAGGTTCAGCTTCCCATGATAGC
Source organism: Hemiscyllium ocellatum (assembly GCF_020745735.1). Classification (NCBI taxonomy): domain Eukaryota; kingdom Metazoa; phylum Chordata; class Chondrichthyes; order Orectolobiformes; family Hemiscylliidae; genus Hemiscyllium; species Hemiscyllium ocellatum. The sequence continues at coordinate 97,838,367 of NC_083404.1, read as the reverse complement.
TGAGGTTACCATGAAGGACCTCTCCCCTTTCCTAATGTGTGGTGACTTTCTGGTTAAAACCATCACCAGTTGTCTTTTTCTAATGAGAGAGGAGCTCTATTGTCTGGTAGGACTATAACAACTTTATCTTAATTGTAGTTTTTTAATCCTTGCATTCATCCAAATACTGTTCATTTAATTCTATATACGTATACATTATGTATTAATTTCAACAAAATATTTACCTTTGCTAGATCAACAAAGCTCACACATTCAAGCCAGGTGTTCAGAAAGCTACGTTTACATACAGCGCACAAACTTGCATGAGCCAATATTTTTCTTGCTTCTGGATAATGTTCAAGAGCTTCAGTGAGTGAATTACCACTCAGTCCATTCAAGATATACCGTGCTGTAATTTCCTTCAATTTCAAAAGAGAATACAGTTAGATAAGCAACTAGGAATGACATACTGATACTTTGCTAAAAAGACCAACATCAGAACCCAAGTCAAATTCCAGAAGTGCTAGTTTTAATTCATGGTTTAAGCTCATAACTGTGAGAAATGGAAATGCTATATTAAGAATAAAGCTCTCTGCTGATTTCATCAAATAGCAAATTAGGTAAAATAGATTGGACAGATGAGACAGTATGAGCATTTCCTCTAGGTTAGGTAAGGGAGTAAAATCAACCAGAGTATATATTCTCAATTGTTACCTAATACTTTTTAAACTGAATTCTTAGTGTTGACGTTGGAGTGAAAGGACCAGGCTTTATATGATGCCTATCCAGTTAGGTAACCCATCAATTATGTTTGACTAGGCAAAAGTGACTACTGCAGATGCTGGAAACCAGAGTCCAGATTAGAGTGGTGCTGGAAAAGCCCTTCATCAGGAAGGGCTTTTGCCCGAAACATTGATTTTCCTGCTCCTCGAATGCTGCCTGACCTGCTGTGCTTGACCAGCACCACTCTAACTTTGACATCAATTATGTTTGCCAACAGTCTTCAAATGTATTCTTTGAAACAGTCAAACATCTTGCTAGTCAAATACCATTTTATCCATGAGCTCAATTCTTTTTAACAAATAGCCAAAAATATTTTGAAAAATAATAAAACTTTTATCCACTTGAGTTACATTTCAGTAGTGTCTTGACTTTCTGGAGAGGAGGCACTGACTACATTAACTAAAAAAAACACTTTACAGAGGTACAGTATAGTAGTCAACACTGGTGGCAGTATACTTGCACCTCAGTCAGGCTGCCACAGTGGCAAGGGCACAAAATATGGTCTGGGTGAGGGACTCCAGTGTCCATCACCAAGAGTAGCTCAATAGCACCACCATACAGAGCTAATCTAATCCAAAAGAACATAGATACTAAACCTGGTTTGAGCAGGTGGAAAATCATGCTTGACCTTGTTCTTCCAAAATCTGCAGATGTACCCAATGGTATCATTAGGATTGATTGCCGACAATTATTGTGGAGACTTAAAAATGAGATGTAAGTTAGAACACAAGACCATCTGGATGTCAAACAGAATAAGTAGCGTGTGAAAGACGGAGGTAAAAGATCTCACAGCCAACAGATCAGATCTTCTATCGCCAATTAGTTATATAAATAGTAAAGGTCAATTAGGGATGGGAAACAAATATTAGATGAGCCAGCCATGCTCATATCATGTGAATGAATAAATACAAATGAGTCTAGTTGTCGAGGTGAGCAGGGAAGTGATCCCTGTGTGTCAGTGCAGACCACAAATTTGTTTGAATCTGAATTTCACAAATTCTTGATCAGACAATCAGAATGCAAATAAAAACATATTTTCATGTTAACAAAGTTAGCTTCTTAAGTCCAGTATGATTCTTTTGCAAGATTAGGCATATTGGACTTGAAATGATAACTTTCTTGTTTGTTTTACAGATGCTGGTAGACTAGACAAGTTTATCCATGTTTTTCTTTGTTCACCTTCAAAGCCTTGGACTGAAACTTACAATATTATAGTTGTGTCATTTTCATCAAGTTTATTGAATGTTTCTCTAGTGACAAGATCTAGTGACTTGTCTCACATTATTTTTGCAAACTCTCCTCATTTATTTCCTACCATGCCATTGGCATCTACCAGACAATGTGGAAAATTGCCCAGGTATGTCCTGCACATAAAAAGCAAGACAACTCCAAAACAGCCTATCAGTCGACTCTCGGTCATCAATAAAGTGATGGAAGGTGTCATCAATAGTGTTATCAAACAGCACCTGCTCAGCAATAACCTGGTCAGTGATGCCCAGTGTGGGTTGCACCAGGGCCACTCAGCTCCTGACCTCATTACAGCCCAATGTTTTCACATGGTGGTGCATGTATGGAATGAGCTGCCAGAGGAAGTGGTGGAGGCTGGTATAATTACAACATATAAAAGAATATATGAATAGGAAGGGTTTAGAGGGATTTGGACGAAGTGGTGGCAGATGGGATTAGATTAGGTTAGGATATCTGGTCAGCATGAACGAGTTGGACTGAAGGGTCTGTCTCCGTGCTGTACACCTCTGTGACTCGATAACTCTATGACTCTATGGAACAAAAGAGCTGAATTCCAGATGTGAGGTGAGAGTGTCAGTCCCTGCTATTTTCTCTTTGCCTCACTCAATGTGTCAAGAAAACTTCAAATAGAAGTGAGTTACTTGAGAGATCTAAGGTCTAACAATCCCCTACTCAGCAGCAAAGCCACCCTTTGTGGATTTTGACTTAAATTTCAGACATAGTTTCTGGTTTCTCTCTAAAGAATACACAAGGATAGGGGTTAGAAAGTCAGTTTAAACTTGACTGGAGTGTGCTGTTACGATTGAATGTTCTCATGGGTACCATTTGGATTTGAGTGTTAGTGAGCTATGAAGGCCAAATTTAAAGAACTATCTCCTATTCACTGCATGTTGCAGGAAACAAAGACCTCTCTCACTTTATGTGCTGCAAATCAGAAAAAAAAACAAAGCAACAATAGGACGCTCAGCCTGAACGCTGATATTCAGTTACATATTAAGAGAATAAGAACTACAGAATCTCGCCAAACTGCAAAATAAAGGTAATGAAACTGTTTAACTACAGATGTCAAAGCTATTGGTGGCCTCCACTGCAATGGCCACAGCATTCCATTATCAGCTCTTCACAAACATTTCAGTCAGAGTCCTGTGTAAGCTTCTATTTACTTTTACCATTTTGATCCACCTCTTATTTTTAATCTCCATGTATGTGTATTATAATAATAGTTATCCTTGTATATGGTAATTAATTAGTGTAACTCACTTGTTTTATTCATTCAAGCAAGACTATCTACATTAGCTCCTTTTTAAGTTTCATTTGGTCTGAAAGGCATACACAAGGGAAGGGATTCAGCTTTAAATTAACCTTGTTCCAACAACCAAGGGGGTTAATGACCAAGAAGCAGTGCCAGTTCATCCCTACTCACCCAAGAGCTTAACAGTTTGCGATATCCGATCTAGAGCTGTAATGAATTGGGGAATCTCGCCCTGAGATAATCATAACATTATACATAGGAACCTCAATTACCCGAATATCAATTATCCAAAAATTGGATTATTCAAATAAGATCTGAAGATCCCATAAAATTGTTACAGCAAAGAGGTGTTACCGACAATGGTACAACAATTGCATCTTTTGTTTAAATGAGTAGTGAAGTCGGATGACCTGCACATCAAAGAGGTGTTAATGACACTGGTGCAACAATCTCAGTCGGTCAATTGTAGCAGTGTTAAAATAATTTTAACACATTAAAATGACTGACATGCTGAAGGATTCAAATGCATGACAAAATCAGTGCTGTCTTCATTCCCTCTACGACTTTGCTCTGAGTGCGTATCTGTTATAAGTGATTGAGTTTGTTGCACTGACCGTATCTGTGAAGATAATGCAGACAGCAGTGACAATTGAACAGAAAAGCGAGATTTTACACAGTCTGGATTGTGGTGAAAAGGCATCAAAGATTGCACAGGAGTACAGCATTGGAATAGCAACAGTGTCCGACATCAGGAAAGCAAGACTGGCGATTGAGATATTTATCAGCTAAAGCGACAGTTCAAATGCTCTAAAAAGAAAATCCATGAAGCCAGCGAAAAATGACCAACTTGATCGAAATGTATTTTTGTGGTTTCCACAGCAGCGTGAAAAGGGGATTCCCGGATCTGGCCCAGTGATATTAGAAAAAGCTGCCAGTTTCCATGAACAGTCATAGCGTATCATTGAGCCGGTTACAGTAGTTCAAACATTGTCATGGCTTTAGGTAACTCAGCATTCTTGGACAGCAGAAGTCCATGGTTGACAGCACCGTGGAAGCCTACAGACAGAAACTATAATCCATCATCCGTGAAGGAAATTACGAACATGAGCAATTTACAATGCTGATGAAGTAGGTTGTCTTGGCGTCACTGCCAGACAAAATACTTGTATCCAGCGCAGAAAAACTGGTGTCAGGACATAAAGTCCAGAAGGATTGCATTACAATTTTCCCTTGTGTCAATGCCACCGGCACTTATAAATTACTGCTTATCTGCATCGGGCATTATTCTAATCCACGTTGCTTCAAGAACTGTGACAAGAAGTCATTTCCCGTGAAGTACAAATCACAAAACAAAGCATTGATAACATAGCTGAAAATGTGTTGCTGGTTAAAGCACAGCAGGTCAGGCAGCATCCAAGGAACAGGAAATTCGACGTTTCGGGCCAGAGCCCTTCATCAGGAATGATAACATATCCAATTTTTGCATCCTGGTTTTAAGAAGAATTTGTACCTGCCATTACTTAGCAAGCGCTAGGTTCCAGCAACACGTCCTTCTGCTTGTTGACAATGCGAGTTCATACACTGTGAAAGGCAGCCAATTAGAATCACCAGACGAAGTTGTCAAGTGTTTGTTTTTACCACCAAACACCACTTCAAAGTTACAGCCGCTCGATCAGAGAATCATCGCAATAATAAAAAAAATTATCACCGTCACATGTTATGTGCCGTCCTTGGAGAAGACAAGCAGACAAAGGAGTGCAGGAAATTATGAAGACATTCACAGTCAAGGAAACATTGTTTATGATCTTGGGACTGCATCAAGCCATCTACAGTTGCGGAGTGTTGGTACAATGGCTTGCGGCTTGGTAGCCGTGACAGTGAAGAGGACGAGTAAAAAATGAGGTCTGCAGATGCTGGAGATCACAGCTGCAAATGTGTTGCTGGTCAAAGCACAGCAGGCCAGGCAGCATCTCAGGAATAGAGAATTCGACGTTTCGAGCATAAGCCCTTCATCAGGAATAAGAGAGAGAGAGCCAAGCAGGCTAAGATAAAAGGTAGGGAGGAGGGACTAGGGGGAGGGGCGATAGGTGGAAGGAGGTCAAGGTGAGGGTGATAGGCCGGAGTGGGGTGGGGGCGGAGAGGTCAGGAAGAGGATTGCAGATTAGGAGGGTGGTGCTGAGTTAGAGGAAACCGACTGAGACAAGGTGGGGGGAGGGGAGATGAGGAAACTGGAGAAATCTGAATTCATACCTTGTGGTTGGAGGGTTCCCAGGCGGAAGATGAGGCGCTCCTCCTCCAGCCGTCGTGTAGTTGTGTTCTGCCGGTGGAGGAGTCCAAGGACCTGCATGTCCTCGGTGGAGTGGGAGGGAGAGTTAAAGTGTTGAGCCACGGGGTGATTGGGTTGGTTGGTTCGGGCGGCCCGGAGGTGTTCTCTGAAGCGTTCAGCAAGTAAGCGGCCCGTCTCCCCAATATAGAGGAGGCCACATCGGGTGCAGCGGATGCAATAGATGATGTGTGTGGAGGTACAGGTGAACTTGTGGCGGATATGGAAGGATCCCTTGGGGCCTTGGAGGGAAGTGAGTGTGGAGGTGTGGACGCAAGTTTTACATTTCCTGCGGTTGCAGGGGAAGGTGCAGGGGGTGGAGGTTGGGTTGGTGGGGGGTGTGGATCTGACGAGGGAGTCACGAAGGGAGTGGTCCTTGCGGGACGCTGATAGGGGAGGGGAGGGAAATATGTCCTTGGTGGTGGGGTCCGTTTGGAGGTGGCGGAAATGGCGGCGGATGATACGTTGTATGCGGAGGTTGGTGGGGTGGTAGGTGAGAATCAGTGGGGTTCTGTCTTGGTGGCGGTTGGAGGAGCGGGGCTCAAGGGCGGAGGAGCGGGAAGTGGAGGAGATGCGGTGGAGGGCATCGTCGATCACGTCTGGGGGGAATCTGCGGTCCTTGAAGAAGGAGGCCATCTGGGCTGTGCGGTGTTGGAATTGGTCCTCCTGGGAGCAGATGCGGCGGAGACGAAGGAATTGGGAATATGGGATGGCGTTTTTACAGGGGGCAGGGTGGGAGGAGTGCCCCCGTAAAAACGCCATCCCATATTCCCAATTCCTTCGTCTCCGCCGCATCTGCTCCCAGGAGGACCAATTCCAACACCGCACAGCCCAGATGGCCTCCTTCTTCAAGGACCGCAGATTGCCCCCAGACGTGATCGACGATGCCCTCCACCGCATCTCCACCACTTCCCGCTCCTCCGCCCTTGAGCCCCGCTCCTCCAACCGCCACCAAGACAGAACCCCACTGGTTCTCACCTACCACCCCACCAACCTCCGCATACAACGTATCATCCGCCGCCATTTCCGCCACCTCCAAACAGACCCCACCACCAAGGATATATTTCCCTCCCCTCCCCTATCAGCGTCCCGCAAGGACCACTCCCTTCGTGACTCCCTCGTCAGATCCACACCCCCCACCAACCCAACCTCCACCCCCTGCACCTTCCCCTGCAACCGCAGGAAATGTAAAACTTGCGCCCACACCTCCACACTCACTTCCCTCCAAGGCCCCAAGGGATCCTTCCATATCCGCCACAAGTTCACCTGTACCTCCACACACATCATCTATTGCATCCGCTGCACCCGATGTGGCCTCCTCTATATTGGGGAGACGGGCCGCTTACTTGCTGAACGCTTCAGAGAACACCTCCGGGCCGCCCAAACCAACCAACCCAATCACCCCGTGGCTCAACACTTTAACTCTCCCTCCCACTCCACCGAGGACATGCAGGTCCTTGGACTCCTCCACCGGCAGAACACAACTACACGACGGCTGGAGGAGGAGCGCCTCATCTTCCGCCTGGGAACCCTCCAACCACAAGGCATGAATTCAGATTTCTCCAGTTTCCTCATCTCCCCTCCCCCCACCTTGTCTCAGTCGGTTTCCTCTAACTCAGCACCGCCCTCCTAATCTGCAATCCTCTTCCTGACCTCTCCGCCCCCACCCCACTCCGGCCTATCACCCTCACCTTGACCTCCTTCCACCTATCCCACCTCCATCGCCCCTCCCCCTAGTCCCTCCTCCCTACCTTTTATCTTAGCCTGCTTGGCTCTCTCTCTCTTATTCCTGATGAAGGGCTTATGCTCGAAACGTCGAATTCTCTATTCCTGAGATGCTGCCTGGCCTGCTGTGCTTTGACCAGCAACACATTTGCAACAGTGAAGAGGACACCCATCCAGATCAAAGGCATCACTGACATCACCAAGAGCTGCAGACAGCTGGGATTACGAGTCTTCGTAGAGGCTGAGATCAATGCTTGGGTTAACTGTGACAATGACGTTGGCACAGAGACACTCAGCAGTGATCAGATTATCAATGTAGTTACTAAAGGACAGCGGGAAAGTATGGACACAGTGGGTGGTAAGGAAAATCAGAAACTGATATCGTCTGCAGTGCCCATTAACGAAGCTATTGACAGTTTGCGTCTTTTCACAGAGTGGTATGAAGCATAAGACAAAGTTGATGCCGTTAAGTTGATGCATCTTCGTCAAATGTTATTGTTCGCAAAAATGAGAGACAGCAGCACCTCAAGCAACAGCGGCTGGATATTTTCTTCGAAAAGTAATAACCGACCTCCACCTCAACGAATTTTATTTAGACAAAAAGTGCTTTGATTCGTGAAATACCATGAATTTTTAAGCGATATCCAGTGTTTGTACAAATTTTAGCAATTGAATGAAATAAAAACTCAGTAAACATGCTTTTTAACGCAATTATGCTCAGTATGGCTTCCTTTTATTATTCAAATAATCAATTATCCGAACAAAGCACTGCCTGCCCATCGCCTTCGGTTAATTGTATATTGGAAAGAAATATTTCTTGAATTTTGAGGCTTGAATTTACGTGAACCACCTGCCTTGTGTCTTTCTTCACATAATGGGCTCTATTTTTGTGCTAGCAAATTAGATTTTAATGACAATGACTCAAATATGGTCTTGACAACCTAAAGGAAGAATGTGTGGGGCTATGGTAGCCATGATGTAGAGGAGCCGGTATTGGACTGGGCTGGACAAAGTTAAAAATCACACCACACCAGATTATAGTTCAACAGGTTTATTTGGAGGCACTGGTATTCAGCAGGTAGCTGTGGAATAGGATCATAAGACAGAATTTATAGCAAAATATTACAGTGTCATGCAAGTGAAATCATATATTGAACAAACTTTCAGTTGCATGACACTGTAATCTTTGGCTATAAATTCTGTGTCTTATGATCCTGTTCCACAGCTACTTGATGAAACAGCAGCGCTCTGAAAGCTAGTGGTTCCAAATAAACCTTTTGGACTATAACCTGGCGTTATGTGATTTTTAATCTGTGTCTATGGTGACAGGCTTTATAGAACCAACAAACCAAGTAGTCAGATATGCAGAATAATTACAGCACAAATTCAGCCTATGGTGTCTGTGCTGTCCCTCCAAAGGAACTACTCACCAAGTGCCACTCCAACCCATGTCATCATGACCCCACACATTCTTCCTTTTCAGATAATAATTTAATTCCCTCCTGCATCCACCATTCTTTCAGGAAGTTCATTCCACATCCTATCCACTTATTGCATGAAAACATTCACATGTTGCAATTGTTCCTTTCACTAAGGACCTTAAACCTGTGTTCTCTCATTTTCAATCATTCCACCAGTGGGAGTGGAACCAGTTTTTCCCTATTTACTCTATCCAGACCACTCTTGATGTTGAATGACTCTATCAAATCTCCTCTCAACACTCCCTTCTCCAAAAAATAACACTGCCAATTTCTCCAATCTATCTACATGACTGAAGCCAAAAACAAAATACTGCAGATCCTGGAAATCACAATACCACTTTTAGATCAATGATCTTTCTGAAGAATTGATACCGACATACAGTTCTGGTGCAAGGTCACCAATTGGAAACAGGAATTCATTTTCCTAATTTCCAGTATTTTGGTTTTAAATGAAAGTATCTGTTGAGCAGACTTGTGCACCATTGTCCTTTTTCTCAGTGGTAACTTAAGATGAAAATTTGAAAGCAAATTGAACAGATGAAAACTATCTAATTTAACAACTGCAATACAAAAAAGGTACAATTAAAGCAGAATGACAACACTGCAACTGTCGACTAACACACACAACTTATTTTAAAATTTGGCAGCTCATTAATAACTTTAAGTGGAACAAAATAAGAAACAGAAGCACTAAGGGTGAATCAATACATTAGGCAGGAAAATCATTTTGAATTCATGGTACATCTGTGAAAGACAATAATAAAATAACAGATGTTGCAGCAAATCTCACTGCCAGCTGCCCACAATTCCGAACATATACTCTTGCCAGCTCACCAGTTGTACAGGAATTTTGCATTTAGGATGTCAGAAATGAGACCAGCTGATATAATGTTCTTTTGCTCTGTGAGGCAATAATATTATGGCATGTCTGCATTTACTCATAACACGTGCACTTGATTTAAAACAGCTGATAACACAAATATTATTGCCAGCTATTCGGCTACATACAAATCCACGTTTCATTTATTCAAGATCTGCTTTTGTTGGCTGAATTCAAATCTATAATAGAAGAGCTGTAAGGCTTTTGGCTTTATTACAAGTTCCTACATTCAAACTGCTGCAATTTGTATCCAGTTTAGGCAAACATCAAAAGAGGATAGCCATAAGATAGATACCTGTATTGACTCATGCTGATATCTGTATATACAAACAAAATAGTGAGACATAATGAGTAACCATTTTATAAAGACATGAGGCCTTAGAAAAATCAAAGTTGTTACATGTATTTAAAAGCTGTGAAGCATCAAATATGCAACTTCTGTACAGACATTTTGCGTAGTAATGCAGCTCTCATCATATTGCTTAGCACTGTATTTTGCATGCTTGCCATGCAAGCATTTCTGTATTTTAGTTTTGCCAGGTGTACGGGAAGGAAGGGTTTCTGGACCTGAAATATTAACTCTGATTTTTCTTCACAGAGGCTACTAGACCTGCTGAGCTTTCAAGCAATTTCTGTTTTTGTTTCTGATTCCCAGCATCTGCAGTTATTTCAGTTTTCATTTCTAGGTGTGTCTGGTGCTGCTCCTGGCATGTCCACCTGCATTCCTCACCAAACTAAGATCAATCTCCTGGTTTAATTATATTAGTAGAGTGAGAGATAACCTAGTTGTGAGGTTACAGATTCTGGTTGAATATAATGCCGTGTAGGTGGACTATAGTGCCTCATTGACATCCAGATTTAAATTCAAAATCTGTCTGAAAATCAGAATCTGCCTGATTTAGAAAGCTGATAATATCACACAACATGAGGGAGGGCATCCTCAATATGAAGCTGGGACTTCTTCTCCACAAATACTTTGTGGTCCTTACTCTCACTGATAAAGTCAAGGACAGACACATCTGATGGACAGATTAATATGGAAAGCATACTTGGCATTTCCTTAAGACCAACAGGATATACAAGCAGAATCAAGCCATTCAGCCCATCAGGTTTGCTCTGCCATTCGATCATGATCCTTATGTGCCTTAACCTTATCCTCCTACCTTCTCCCTGTAATGCTTTATTTTCTTACTAAGCAACAAGCTATCTGTCTCTGTCTTAAATACTTGTTGTTCCTTCACCACCTGCCCAGAAGATGAGGAACGTCCTTTCTAACATAGCCTGCTCAATCAGTAGTGGTACTAGTGAGCTTCTCTTGACACTGACATGCCCCACATGGAGTACATTCCTCACTCAGTGCTTCCTGAAAGTGGTGTCTGACATCAAGGATTGCTGAGGGGGGGGCAAGAGGTTATAGCCAGTAAGATGTTTACTTATTCACAGCATCTGGAGCCAATGTTGTGCACTTCCTGGGCAACTGTATGCCACTGTATCACCAACACCGGTGGGACTGTCCAACAGGTAGCATAGTCATTGAATGGTCAACAAGGCTGAGTTTGCTGTTGCCATTCAATCCATTCAGTTTTATTCCATTGTTTAGGATTCACTGTGGCTGTGTGGCAGAGGACAGTTAAGAGTCAACCATATTGTTGTGGCTCTTCAGTCACATACATGCCTGGCCAAGTAAGACTGGCAGAATTTCTTCAGGGGAATTAGTGAACTAGATAGGTTTTATGATAATCAACTGTGGTCTTATTTTTGTCATTAGACGGGCATTTAATGGAGGATTGATTAAACTCATATCTCACCATTTGCTATGGTGGGATTTGAACCACAACGTTAGTCTGTGGTTCTGGATTACTACTCCAGTGACATTACGACTATGCCCATCGCCTCTCTTAATGGGTTGAGATGATGTGAGTGGGGTGAGGGCACATTGGCATGGATAAAACTAAATTGTCTAACTAATGGGAGATAGTATGGAGGCAAAATAGGCATTTTTCTTCTGGTTTACAAGATGTAATGAGTGGTCTGCCACCAAGGTTAGTGTTGGGCTCACCTTTCAACAATATATATAAATGATTTGGATGAATGAACAAAGGTATGGCTACTAACTTATCTGAAGAAACAAAGATAGGTTGAAAAGTAAATTGTGAAGGAGACCAGAAAATGATAGAGGTTGATTAAGTGAGTGAGTAAAATTTGGAAAATGGAGCATAATATGGGAAATTGTGAAATTGTCCACTTTAGGTGGATGAATAAAAGTGCTTTCTACTTAAATGGTAAGAGATTGCAGAGCTCTGAGATGAACAGGGTCCTGGATTTATGATTCAGTTATACATGACACTGAAAAGACAACATATGAAATACTGTGTGTGTTATGTTGGCCTTCTTATTTAAAGAGAGATGTAACTACACTGGAAGCAGTTCAAAGATGGCATACTATACCAATACCTGGAATAGGCAGGTTGTCTTATTTAGAAAGGTTGGACAATCTGGGCTTAAATCTGCAGGAGTTTAGAAGAGTAAGAGGCAACTAGAGAGCTCTTGACAGGGTAAATGTGGAGAGAATGCTTCCTCTTGTGACAGAATCTAGAACTGGGGCCACTGTCTAAAAGTCAAACATTGCTCATTTAAGACAAAGATGTGACTTTTTTTTCTCTCATAAGGTCATAAGTCTGCAGAATATTTTTCCAAAAGTTTGGTGGAAACAGATTTGTTAAATATTTTTCACACGGGGCAGATAAATTCTTGGTAAGCAAAGGGGCAAAAGATTATCAGTGGAAAGTGGGGAATGTGGAATTGAGTTTCCAACTGATCAGACATCAGGCCCTCGTAACCAGGTGAGATTGTCATCAAAAAGAATAAATAAAAGATTAAATCAATTACTGCAATATTTTAATGACTTTCATCTCCTGTAACAAACATAATTCTAAAATGCATTTTTGCTAAGTAAGCAGTAGCTAGCTCATATATGACCAGCAAAGAAACAAAATTCCATTTCAATATTGTGCAAAATTTTGTATTTTGGGCTGCAATTTGTCAGGAACAGGTTCCTGACATCACTTTTGCCTTTATTGGCCAATTGGTGACCAGGGGTCCACTCACCACCCAAATCAGGAAAACAGTTGAACTCTCAAAACTGGAAGGTCAATAGAAGGCCCTCTAGCACACAGGGGGTTGCAGGTTGAGACATTCTCCCAACAATTGAAACATATGTGAACTATAAAAGTGGCCATTTACGCCAGACCACAATTGTACCTGCAACAATGTCAACCACTACCAGCTTTTGGTTGGGGTAGATGGCTGCCACTATTCTCTTTCTTTAATGGGATCTATCATTGATAGAAGAGAACTACTAATGAGACTTAATGAAATTAGGCTCTCTCATAAACAAGATGTAGTTTATTGCATAATCGTAATCAAGAACAAGGTACATTACAAAGTTAGGCATTTATACTAAGACCATTGGGGGATGTGTGGATGTGGTTTATTTATCCTACAAGATCCTTAGATATTCTGCCTTTCTCCACCAAGTCTTCATGACATCATCTGATTGGGTAAAGTCTCCAATATTTATCCTTTCAGAACCATTACTTTAAACAACTGCGCCCTTTATCCATTTCTGTATATAATTACATTTACTATTATCCTATCTTCCCCAAGTCTGACTTGACAAATTCAGGCAATCTGGCAGTTTCACAATTCTTCCAGAACATAATCTCTTTGGCTTAAGAAAATTCTGTGGCTTGATTGTTGACCTTGACTCTGTTCTTGAGTAAGTCTATGAAGTCGCGTTATGCAAATTTTCTTTTGTAGATCCTTCACTGAGGATGCCATTCCTGCTAAACCACATAGTCCATTATCTTCTTTAGATATTTCTTAAAATCCTGAATTTATTTTGTATAGGAATTCTTCATTACTGAATCAGGTAGCTAGGAGAAAGTGAGGACTGCAGATACTAGAGATCAGCTTTGTGAGTGTAGTGTTGGAAAAGCACAGCAGGTCAGGCAGCATCCAAGGATCAGGAGAATCAACGTTTCGGGCATAAGCAGGAATGACGCTTGTGGGCCAGGAGTTGAGAGATAATTGGGAGGGGGGTGGGGCTGAGGGGAAGGACCACATTCTTGACTCTGATAAAGGTAGCTGTCCATCACGTCAACTGAGGAACTTTTAAGACACCTGCTCTGTTGAAATAGATTATTTCTTTTTTGCATTATCCCACAATCCTGGAAAATTCATCTTAATTATATCCTGAATCGGTGGATGTTGATCACCCCACCTCAGCACTGGTTCCTATGGAAATGTTGATAGCACATCTTTAATCTCTGTAAAGGAATCTTATTCTCAATCTGTTGATACATCTGAGTTAAAGCATGTAAATTTTACTTCAACTGTAGGTTAGGCTGAATGTCTTAATTTGCCGACTGTGGTTCTCTTATTCATGAACCAACATGTTCATAGTCTCATTCATGTTACACCTCAATTGGGTAGCTTGCTGGAAACCAAGCTTCACTACTCCTGAAATCATCACAAAAGTTAAAAATTTCATAGAAGTAAGCATGATATCCTAAGTAACTTATAGACTTGGATTGATAGACAGTATTGGCCAGGTTTATGTACTTAACAAGAATTACTATAGATTTATTCATGAGTTTATGGTAGATTCATAGATTCCAGCCATAGATAAACAATTATGAACCATCAACATGTAACTCTATTCGTTAAAACTCTAACCTCCCCCACTGTTTGAATAAGCAGCAGTATAACAGCATTATAATGAGTTTTGGATAACTTGGTTTCAGATGGCAATAATCATTTCCAAAATCTTTGCTTTCTTTATAAAATACCTTTTCTCACTGAATCAAAAATTCAAAACTTCTATTATGTTTTGTTCACTATGTTTTGTTCATTTGTTGGCTATAAATTACAAATAAATTTTCCACCACATTACGCCCTTGTGTTGCTGTATGCTTACATCTTTAATTTCAGCAGGACCAAGTGGTTTCAGCTCAGTAAGTTGTCTCTGGGCAAAATAGAGGGTTAGGTTTCTAGCCTGCACATCCCTGGACACTATGAGCAATTCAACATGGCCAATCCACCTAACCTGCACATCTTTAGATTGTGGGAGGAAACCACGCAGACATGGGGAGAAATGCAAACTCCATACAGACAGTCACCCAAGGGTGGAACTGAGTCTCTAGTGCTATAAGGAAACAGTGCTAACCACTGAATCATCGTGCCACCCAAATGATCTAGGAATGCAGATTCTTAGATCTTCAAAAAGTGCAAGGAGTAAAGACCATGAAACGAAATTTTTAAAAATTATAAAAAATATTAATTGGGCTAGAGGTGAAGTATTGCATATAGTTCTGATACCCTACAGGAAAAATATTACAGCCAATGGAAGTTACGATGAAGATTTATCTGGAATAATATCAGAAAAAATGTTAAAGCTCTGAAGAAAGACTCAAAAAATTGAGCTTTTCTCCATTTGAAGCCAGGTTAAGAGGATATTTAAAAGATGCAATTAAGATTCTCAAATGGTTTGAGAGGGTAAGTATTGAAGCATTGTTTTATTAGTTGAGGAACTAGCAACTCGGGACATACAAATGAGATAAAATTAGAAATATAAACATTTTCTCAGGATGGTCACTAGGAAAGGGAGGTTGGGGGCATAGTTTTCACATAAAATTAGAGCATAAAATGTTTCATCACAATTTAGTATTGAGGCAAAAAATTGTAACTTAATAAGAATTTGGATAAGCATTTGTAAAGAGAAAATATTAAAAAACGATTGAAAGTGAGGAAATAGGGTTAGGATTTAGAATAAAAAATGAGGTCTGCAGATGCTGGAGATCACAGCTGTAAATGTGTTGCTGGTCAAAGCACAGCAGGCCAGGCAGCATCTCAGGAAGAGAGAATTCGACGTTTCGAGCATAAGCCCTTCATCAGGAATGAGAGAGAGTAGCCAAGCAGGCTAAGATAAAAGGTAGGGAGGAGGGACTTGGGGGAGGGGCGATGGAGGTGGGATAGGTGGAAGGAGGTCAAGGTGAGGGTGATAGGCCGGAGTGGGGTGGGGGCGGAGAGGTCAGGAAGAAGATTGCAGATTAGGAGGGCGGTGCTGAGTTGAGGGAACCGACTGAGACAAGGTGGGGGGAGGGGAAATGAGGAAACTGGAGAAATCTGAATTCATACCTTGTGGTTGGAGGGTTCCCAGGCGGAAGATGAGGCGCTCCTCCTCCAGCCGTCGTGTAGTTGTGTTCTGCCGGTGGAGGAGTCCAAGGACCTGCATGTCCTCGGTGGAGTGGGAGGGAGAGTTAAAGTGTTGAGCCACGGGGTGGTTGGGTTGGTTGGTCCGGGCGTCCCTGAGGTGTTCTCTGAAGCGTTCCGCAAGTAAGCGGCCTGTCTCACCAATATAGAGGAGGCCACATCGGGTGCAGCGGATGCAATAATGCCAGTTGAAGAATTATTAAAGCTATTACAACTTAATCAATGAAAAAGTTTTAATCATAATTAGATGGATTTTTATTTGGTAAAGATATTAAAGCTTACAGAACTAATACATGGAAAATGGAATTAAGATATAGATCAAACAGGATCTAATTGAAAGGCGGTCAGGTTCAGTGGTTTGAATGTTGACCTCTTGCTCCTGTGCTTTGGTACATTATAAGCACAACAGATCAAATGAATACCATACATGCCAATATTCTAGCATTGGGTCTCAGAAGCAGCAGAAGCACAAGTTAGCAGATGGATTTTGGGCCATCTCCCATCAGTACTTGCATGCAGCAAAGCAAGAGTAGAATATACTGCCCAATTTTACCTCCCTTTCCTTTGTGGTCCAATCAATTTTAGGTGGAGTAATAGAAGAACATTCATCTCTTAAACTCTTCCTTTCAATTTTATTTGTGCTTGTTTGTTATAATTAAAATGATCAGACGAAGGAGAAGTCCACTGTAATATAAATTGGACATAATCTATTAGGACGAGGTTCACTATAAGAAATGACCATTTCTCATTTGCTGACAGATATTTTTCTTACTTTGTGCTAGGAATGTAATCATGCCTCTGATAAACTAATTGTTACTTTTCTATAACTAATGAAATCCTGTCAATAATTTGCACCAAGGTGAATGAACCACTGAAACTGAACATGAGCTCTGTAGTCATTTTCAGATT
Source organism: Hemiscyllium ocellatum (assembly GCF_020745735.1). Lineage (NCBI taxonomy): Eukaryota > Metazoa > Chordata > Chondrichthyes > Orectolobiformes > Hemiscylliidae > Hemiscyllium > Hemiscyllium ocellatum. The sequence continues at coordinate 97,821,514 of NC_083404.1, read as the reverse complement.
CCATTTTATTTAATACATTCAGTGGTACACATTTACAATTTATCTATAAACGTTTCAACAGAATTATTTCAGAAATCTTAATGTTGATGATCTTAGTCATTAAAGAATAAGCACTCGCTAAAGAAAGGCAATGATTACGTAAATCTGAAAATTGTTAAGGCTATTGTCAACTATACTGCTGCTTTTGTATCAGTGAATGGTGACTTTTGGTTCACGGTAATACAAAGCTGGTTTTGTACTCAGATGCCAGGTCCTAAAAAGGTTCCCAGGGAGACGACTGCAAAACAATGTGAAACCCTTGCCAAGAAACAATTTCACTTTGCTTCAGCTTTATAACCTAGAACTGAAAAATGTTCTGCTTAATCCATTAGATCTTTTCAGCCCTTTTTATGCAGTTTTGAGCCATTTAAGATGATGAGAGAGCAGTTTCTTTCATGATGGCTTAATCAGAAAAGCAGCCAATGAAGAATCAGGCCTCTCTTTCGCTCTAATACCCTGTCTCTAGCCTGTACTCCATAGCATAAACCCGAGCTCTAACCCTAATCCTAACCAGCTTCTTTATCCTCAATGGAGGTTTTTTTTACCTTCTATGAGTAAAATGATGATTTCCTGCATTCTCACAGAGAAAACAAATGATTTCCTGCTTTTCACAGCCCAGTTAACAGTGCCTGTCCATTTCCATGGCTTTCTCAAATAAAGACTGGTGTATACAGCCTTAAGTATGTTATTCCCACCTGAACAGCAGTTTAAGTTATGGATCTGCCATCATCCTCTTTCCTTGACTGTGACCATGGACATATTGTACTTGGTTTGTAGTTGTAGAAGAAAATCAGCAGTAAGTCATAAGAAGAGGATATTGTTCTCTTTAACAAGCTTTTAATTCCATGGGATCTTTTATGCATATCTGAGAGAGCATAAATCATGACCTCACTTGTAAAGGTGAAATATTCATTCAGTACTGTACTTAACTATAAGGCTCAAGTTTTATGCTCAAGTCCTGGAGTAGGGTTGAATCCACAAAGTTCTGACCCAAGAACGAGTATTGGAAATTGGTCCATAGCTGACACAACATGCTTGAATATTCATTAACATCCTTTGGTACATTGCTTTACATAACAGGTAACAAAAGAAGTCTTATGGCATTCTGTTTCTGAGCCAGAAGCTCTAGTTGAAGTCCCACTACATCACTTGACGGCCAAGGAAGTTGCTTTTAGAACTTAGCCAAACTGATTGAGGATCAACTGGCAACATTAGCAGCCTGTAGGAGTAGGAGAAATTCTTGGTCAGCCATGCAATGGAAAGAAATTAGAGATTCTACCATTACTAGCCATAGCTCCAGGCTACAATATACATGTGGAAGTATATATTGCCAGAGCAACTTGGCTTCCTTGGAGGGGTGCAGTTTGCTCTGTTAGTTGGGCAGCTGCAGTGGATCAAATTGTTCCCAACAGCATGTGATTAATTCTGGTTCTGGCTGGAATGGATTTGGAACCTGTCTCCTTGCCCTACTTTGTGGCACTTTTTAAAAAGTGTTAATTGGACCTAATTTGTGCAGATATTTGAATACAAACACACACCAGTCTCAATTACTCTGCACATCTTAAAGATTTTCATTTCTTATAATACTAATATTTTTAAAAATGCAATTTCATTTTCAATCAATAATTGATGCAACTACTTGACTATTATTATACTCAATAAAAGTTTGATTTTGTAAAATATTTAAGTGGCATATCTATAACTTCTGAGTTGTAGTCAATGACGTAGTATGCCTATTCTGTTCTATCCACTAGCCACCCAAAATACTATAGTTGTGAAGTTAAATTTACCACTGAATGACCAGCTGTAATCGGGATGATATGAAATCATGTGAAATACTGACCACTCGACATTATTCTTTAGTTAAGCTGCATCAACATTTGGAGTCATACAACAGCAATGCTGGTTAAATGCAGTTTATATTTACATCACATTTGAAATGAAAAATGATGATATGGTAAATCACACTTACAAATACATCATTCTGTGCAACACAATGCTCAGCCTCCTTTCAAGAACATATTTTGAAATTACAAGTTGAAAATGTCCACAATAATTTGAGGCTCTGAACCATGGTCATGACAGGGTCAGAGTTGAGAGTGTGGTGCTGGAAAAGCACAGCAGGTCAGGTAGCATCCGAGGAACAGGAGAATCGACATTCTGGGCATAAGTTCTTCATCAGGGTCAGGGGTCTGAACTCAAATGATAACAAAAAGGGACATTTCTCATGGCCCAATTAATTTCCCGTCATTGAGATTACAGCAGCCGTGCAATATATGGGACATATTTACATCAAACCACAGTTTAAACGAGAGTGGATTAGAAATAATAGGTCAGCATTCAGAGTTTATGAGAGAGATAAATATACTGATATCTGGAACTTTCTGTAGTTCCCACAGTTAAGCCTCTAAGAGGTCTAGGCAGCTTGTTCTGCTGTTGTGTTTCTGATTTTCTAGAAGAAACAGTTATCTTTATTTTTACTGACAGCTTCTTGGAGATGTGTTCCTTCAACAAAGTGTGTGCTGAAGCAGCAACTTTACTTCTGAGGGTGTTGCTAGGCAAGCTTCAGGACAATTGTTGGCCTTAAATCCATAATTTCTCTCTATCAAAAGATTTACTTTGTTTTCTTTGCACAAAGTAAATTGACTTTTTATGAACAGTAGCCAAACCACAGCACAACTCCAATTTTGACTGTTCAGTAAGTATGGGTAATCACCACTTCTAGAAGTCACTTGTCCCATCAAAACACTTTCAATTCCCAAAATAGTTCCATATCACAGGCATTCCTGATGAAGCCCTTATGCTCAAAATGTCAACTCTCCTGCTCCTTGGATGCTGCCTGACCGGCTGTGCTTCTCCTGTACCACACCTTTTGACTCTGATCTCCAATGTTTGCAGTCCTGACTTTCTCCTAGTTCCATATAGTCCTTAAATATAAATTTCTAACGAAAGGCAACAAGTAAGTTTTTCCTTCTGCTATTAAATTACATTAGATATGCATATGCCGTTAAAACTAGGAACTTTGTAAAAGCATTCACTAGTTAAAGAAAATTAACTTCAATCCTATCAACCATCTTGAAAACAGATATTTAAAATCAGAATGTTAGGTATTCCACCTCACTGCGGTAGCACAGTGGAAATCATGTTCCACTATTCCCAGTGTCATCATAAAGTTAAAGATTTATACAAGTATGCAAAATCCTTTAATCCATGTGTCTTTTAGTCCAAGTTGACATAAGATATGGACCAGGTTTCTGTACTTAACCACACACACACACACACACACACACACACACAATATTCCTTGTCCACAGGATTCACTAAAATGAACAAAATCAAAAATGGATAAAAAAAATAGAGCAGGACTAGCAGCATATATGGACAGAAAACAGGGTTAACTCTTTGGATCCAATGACCTATTCAGAATTTCAGAACTTGTCTGAAAAAGGATCACTGACCCCAAAACACCAACCCCGTTTCTCTACACAGATGCTGCCAGTCCTGCTGAGTTCTTACAGTCATTTCTGACTTTGTTTTTGATTTCTAGCATCTACAGTTCTTTGTTTTTTTTGTCTACTGAAATTAACTTTCTGACTTGTTAGAACCTGATGCTTCTAAATCTTTCTACTCCAGGTACTTTCACATGCTAGCAGGAAGCACTGGGTGAATGGTTCGCCCTTATGACATTCCTAACTTATTGCTTAAGAGCCACTGCTTATACCAACTGAGGTGGGAACATAAACTGGCTTTCTTCAGACTTCAGGAGCTTTTACTATAGAGAGAAAATTAATTCCTTCCTTTCTGAAGGTCTGATGGTTTCTGAACAAATATTCAAACCCTCAAGCTGTTCAGCTACCTGGAAGCCATCTCACTAGTTGTTGGCAAGCAAAAGACCTTTGTCATCTACGACTGGTCACCGTTCCTCAGACAAATCAGATATCTATTCCAGGCAGAATCTCTATTTATATACGATCCTTGGATACAGCTCATCTGCAACTAACTTTCTCCCCCACTTCTCGAGCCCCCACTTCTCGAACAAACAGTATTGTAAGGTAACTTGCTTTCTACAATCCTTGGTTTTTGAAACTGTCCCTTTCCCTTTTCAGTCCAGAAGGCTTCTTCATTACAGAATAAAAAGATATTGTCATTACACAAGTTCCAGTAAACTGACACCAATATCTTATACCATTGTCCCACCATTGTCAGACTAATGGATACCTCGAGTGTGGAAAGAGGCCATTTGGCCCATTGGGTCTACACTAACACTCCAAAGTGCATTTCACCCAGACACAGCTTATCAAGTAACTCCATATTTATCGTGGCTAATCCACCTAGCCTACATATCCCTGGACACTACAGACATTAACCTTCCACAACTTGTGGGAGGAAACTGGAGCACCTGAAGGAAATCAACGCACATGGGGGAATGTGCAAACTGTATACAGAGACAGACACCCAAGGCTGGATTTGAACTCGATTCCCTGGTGCTATGAGGCAGCAATGCTAACCACTGAGCTACTACGCTGCCCACTGCTGTCTGGTTCAGTTGATCTCACATGACAACTAAAATATGATGCACTATAAATTGATAATTAAATTTCAACATATTCAATGCTCCACCATTAATGCTGCACTAATTGAAAGTTGGACCACAACAGAATTCTCCATAATATAACCTCAGTGATTATAAAGGTAATGAGTTATGATAGATATATGAGGTTTGTAAATAGCACTAGCCATTTAATATTTAAATACTATCAATGGCATATTAATCATTAGCCTCTTACTATTGTTGAATAGAAATTTATTTCTTTCACATTAGTAATCATTATCACATTAAAAGGCTTATGTTTAAACATATGTCAAAAATGTTAAATCAGGAATTGCTGGTAAATTGTTGAGTGCAGGATATCCAAACTTCAGTCATTATGACTTACACCAACATAAATCATAGAGCTTACAGTCTCTGATTTCTCTCTCTCTTTTTGTCCTCATAGGAGAAACAAATGTAAGAGGTCCTAAGTTCAGATTAGAGTGGTACTGGAAAAGCACAGCAGGTCATGCAGCATCCGAGGAGCAGGAAAATCGATGTTATGGGCAAAAAACCCCTTCATCAGGAATGTAGGCAGTGAGTCTCCGGGGTGGAGAGATAAATGGGAGGGGGATGGGCCGGGGAGAAGGTAGCCAAGAGTACAATAGATGGATGGAGGTGGGGATGAAGGTGATAGGTCAGAGAGGAGGGTGGAGCGGATAGGTGGGAAGGAAGATTGGCAGGTAGGACAGATCATGAAGATGGTGCTGAGCTGGAAGGTTGGAACTGGGATAAGTGGGGGGAAGGGAAATGAGGAAACTGGTGATGAGGGAGTGGCGGTGGAGGAGACCCAGGATTTGCATGTACTCGGCAGAGTGGGAGAGGGAGTTGAAATGTTGGGCCATGGGGCAGTGGGGTTGATTGGTGTGAGTGCCCCCGTGATGTTCCCTAAAGCGCTCTGCGAGAAGGCATCCAGTCTCCTCAATGTAAAGGAGACCGCATCGGGAGCAACAGATACAATAAATGACATTGGTGGATGTGCAGGTGAAACTTTGATGGATGTGGAAGGCTCATTTGGGGCCTTGGATGGAGGTGAGGGGGAAGATGTGGGCGCAGGTTTTGCAATTCCTGCAGTAGCAGGGGAAGGTGCCAGGAGGGCAGGATGGGTTGTTGGGAGGCAGGGACCTGACCAGGAAGGCAAGGAGGGAATGGTCTTTGCAGAAAGTGGAAAGGGGTGGGGAGGGAAATATATCCCTGGTGATGGGGTCCGTTTGGAGGTGACCAAAATGTCAGCGGATGATGTGATTTATACAAAGGTTGGTATGGTGGAAGGTGAGGATCAAAGGGTTCGGTCCTTGTTGTGGTTGGAGGGGTGGGTTTTGAGAGCAGAGGTGTGGGATGTGAATGAGATGCGTTGGAGGGCATCTTCAACCACGTGGGAAGGAAAACTACGATCTTTGAAGAAGGAGGCCATTTGGTGTGTTCAGTAGTGGAACTGGTCCTCCTGGGAGCAGATATGGCAGAGGCAGAGGTAAAAGGTCCTAAGACCATTAAGACCCATGGAAGAGGTAGCTAATATGTTAGTCACATGAGAGGCAGTTGACAATTACAAGACTGTCATTTCAGCCGCACATCGTAACTAAACAGTCAATACATACTTTGTGGAGGTGAGCATACCTCATCCAAAAGGTCCTACTCCTCGAATGCTGCCTGACCTACTGTGCGTTTCCAGCAACACACCCTCGACTCATCCAAAAGCATGTCAAACATGGCATATTAGACCTCAGCACTTTGGAGGCTTCAAATGTCCCAGGCTACCTCGCAATAGTTATTTTTATCTCTCCCAAGGCATGAGTATAAATTTCCTTCTCCACTGGCATCCACAGGCCAAAGTGTCACATCATACTTGCACACTATTCACCAGCACAGAGACAGAAATCTTTGTAGATTAATGCACATGTTTGGATAGAATGGGACTGGATGAAGAGCACAGCACTAATGTGCAGGAAGTAGTGTCAGAAACGCTGGCTCGCGAAGGTACTAGCTGCATCTCAGTAAAAGCCCTTTATATGCCATTAGAATGTAATAAAAGACGATGAGGATGTCACATCATTTACAGCACCATCATTATCCCTGGTCTCCTCAAACCATCTGACAGAAGGACCATGTATACATCAGAACGCGATGAAGGCCATCTTTTCAGTTTTGCAAGTACAGCAGTCCCATTAAAGCGGCCCAGCTACATCCAGGATGGCAATACTTTGAGACAGCATTGCAGTATGGATGCATGAATTTTATGGCCTCCTTCTGGGCTTCCATTACAGCACTCAAGACATTGGTTAGCTTTCACTTGTGCTGTAGTAGTAATTGAGACAGAGGCAATCAGACACTCCATTACAGCTGAGTCTACAAATGCCATCATGGAATTCACTCCGGATTGCATGATAGAAAGGATGCTCCAAGCTCTGCTTAATACCTTTACGTTGTGTTGGAGCCAGACTCGTTCATATTCCTTTCTAGTAATAAAAGGTGGTCTGGTAGGCCAGCTGATGCACCAAGGCATCTTGTTATGCATGCTCATCAATTTTCTGCTGTATGTTGTCCCATTAAAGTCCTCATCTGAGTTCCCTGCTGCAGTATTTATCTGAGATCTTGTGTTCTGGTGAGCTGGTACATGGGCCACTCCTTCCCTTGGGTTTGCCTGCAGCTCATACATATATGATGGTTTACCACATGCAGATTATAATTCTATAATAACCTCTAAAGTACATGCAGTGCCAATATACGCGCCAATGGCTGCAAATATTATATCAATGACTGACCTTCCTCTTCATAAGTGCAGGGTTTTTCTTTCTCTTCCTTGTTGGGGTGCATCAGCTGTCCAACTGACAATGTTAAAATCAAACAATCATATTGGGAGTGTTCAAGGGAGGGATGGGTGCAGGATCCATGGTTGCACAATATACAGCTTTTACTGTATCTTGGGATAAGAGATTTGAGATGATACATTAGGCAGTAATTTTTTTGTAATCCTCAAAGGCATTGGCAAAATCGAATGCTTTGAGATCTTTTGCAATCAGTACACACTCTCCAATATGTGAACTTTCTCACAGATTTAAATTAGAAACAGGAGGTATGTGGCATTCTACATCTCTTGGGGTTGGGAGTTTTGAGGTGAAAGATGGCAAGTTCCTTTTGATAAAACATCAGTTAAAGCTCAGTTGACTGTTAACTAAAGTCTGTTCCCTGAGGTGGGGGAGTCCAGAACTAGACAGTGTAGATTTAGGATGAGAGGGCAGAAATTTAAAAGGGACCTAAGGGGCATTTTTTTCACACAGAAGGTAGTGAGTGTATGGCATGAGCTGGGAGAGGGAATGGTGAAAGCTGGTACAATTACAACATTTAAAAGGTATCTGGATAGGTATATGAATAGGAAGAGTTTAGATGGATACGGACCAAGTGCTGGCAAATGGGACTAGATTAGATTAAGATATCTGGTCAGCATGGACGAGTTGGACGGAAGGGTGTTTCCGTGCTGTACATCCCCATGACTGTATGACTAATCCATTTGTGGTCAGGTGATGCTTGTGATCATTTTAAATCAAGTGTTTTTCATTACGGCTATGACCATTTCAGTCCATGGAAGTCCCAGGTACAAAATTGATCAGTGTGATTTGAAAATTATTAGTCCATATTGTTATGAACCAGTCAAAATATTTCAAGAAGACAACTCAGACCCTAATTTTTCTAGCTGTTTTAAGCAAGTGTAAAGTGGATTTTTCAGGAGTAATGCAGCTAGTCAATCCTCCTCAATTTTCAACAAAACACAATGTATTTACAGAATACCGAATAAAACACAAACAAAAGAGAATACAGAATAACTTAACTTATCTGAAAACCCAATAGACTACTCCAATGTAATGATGCTGTTCCAAATTCCTTCAACAATTCCCATAAACAACCCTTGGCAAAAAAAAAGGGAAAATGAAACACAGGGTCTTACAGGAGAGAGATGGCAGAGAGATTCAGTATGGAAAACCTTCTTCTGACAAGCAGCCTCAAAGAACGGACTGTTTGCTAAAACCAAACCAAACCAAATCAAAGAAAAACTGAGCTAGGAGAACTGGCCACTCTCCTTTCATAGTACAAGTGCTTGTTAAAAACTTAAAAAGCTTCTTCAAGTAAATCAACACTAACAAAATGAAACCTCTGTCTTTACGATCCCTCTGAAAAAAATCCAAGGACAACTTAACCTTGTTAAAGGAGCAGCATCATCACACTTCCCCCTCACCTTAAAAAAACTGAATCATCAATATTGAAAGATGGCTTCATTTTAAAACCCCCTTAATCTTACACTGTTAGTACACTACAACATGTGTACACATTACATTGACAATAATCATGCAAACATGTATAGTAAATTCTATTACAATCTGTAATACTCCTGCGACTGGAATCTTCCGTTTCTCATTCAAGTCTCGACAATGCATCAGCAATCATGTTTCCTCATCCTGCCCCATGTACAGTTTTCGAATTGAATGGCTGTAACAACAAGCTCCATCTAAACAGTCTGGAATTTTTGTTGTTAAATTTCTCCACAAACTTCAATGGGTTATGATCAGTATATGTAATTGTCTCAGATACACTACTGGTAACATAAATATTGAAATGTTGTAACGCCAACATCAAGCTCAAAGTCTCCTTCTCAACTGTTGAATATTTCTGCTAATTAATGTTCAATTTCCTTGAGAAATACCTGATGGGTCTTCCTATTTCCTCATTACGCACAGCACCAACATCCACATCACTTGCATCACTAGCCACCTTGAATGGCTTTGCATAATTAACTGTGTCTAACATTGGGGCAGTGGTTAACACAGCTTTCATGCGTCAAATGCCTTCTGACAGTCCACTTCCACTGAAACTCCTTGCCTTTCTTTAGCAATTCAGTAAGTGGAGCAGCCACACTGCTAAAAGTTGATATAAATTTCTGATAAAATCCACTCAATCCCAGGAATCATAGTACTGCTTGTTTTATCGATGATCTGGGAAACTCCCCAGTTACTTTTGTTTTTGCATTCCGTGGGGTTATTTGTCCATGTCTAATAACATGGCCCAGGAAGGTGACTTGCGCTTTGGCAAATGCACTTTTAGCTAGGTTTATCACCAAGTCTGCTTTCAGAAGTCAATTGAACAATTCCGATAAATGTTGCAAATGTTCCTTCCATTTGTGATTAAAAATCACCAGATCATCTATCTATATGACACAACTGGGTAATCCAGAAATGACCTATTTGTTTGGTCTTTGAAATGTGGTTGGTGCATTGACTGATACAGTCCAATCAGCCTTACAAAAGCCGAAATTGTATTCACTGCCAGGATCCTCTGAGCAAATCCAATTTAGAAGTAAAAGTTATTTGCCCCACCTTTTCAATATAGTCTTCCAAACATGGAAACATAATATGCATCAGTCTTTGTAACTGCATTGACTTTGTGATAGTCCACACATAACCGTTGGGTACCATCTGGTTTTGGCACATTACCATGGGTGAGCTCCAGTCACTGTAACTCATTCAAATTATGTCATCTTGGAGCATGCATTCAATCTCCTTTTGAACCTGTGCCAACTTTGAAGGGTTATGCCTACAAGGATGTTGCTTAATTGGAACAGCATCTCCTGTATCTACATTATGCATAATTAGGTTAGTACTTCCCAGCTTATTTCCACATACCTCCCCATGCAATAGCAGTAACTCTTTCAGGTCATTTTGATTTTTCTCTGGAAGGTAACTCCTTAATAAGTTATCCCAATTTTTGACAACTTCCTCATTGTCGAATTTAATTTAAGGAATGTCCGATTCAGAATCTTCTGAACTTAGTTCGTCATTCTGTGTTGTAACCAATAACACAGTCTCCCTTTGTTTTCCTTCCCTGTCAAAATACCTTTTAAGCATATCCCACAACACACCTTGTGAGATTTCTTTCTGTCTGGAGTTCTTACCAAATTGTTCAATCGCCTTTCAACTTGATAAGGTCCACTAAACCTTGCTTTTAAAGGTTCATCTACTGCTGGAAGTAACACAACACCTTATCTCCAATAGCACATTGCAAGTTTTTGATTTCTTGTCTGCTTCCTGTTTCACTGTATGCTGTGATACTTTTAAGTGCTGTCTAGCCAACTTCCTCAGTCTAACTGATCATTCCCTGAAATCTGACACATAGTCCAAATATGTGGTCTCTGAATTCTGACTTACCAATTTCTCCTTAATCAGTTTTAGTGGTCCTCTCACTTCATGCCCAAAAACTAATTCAAATGGATTGAATTTAGTCGATTCATTTGGTGCATATCTGATCGCAAAAAGTACAAACAGAATTCCCTTATCCCAATCGTCTGGATAGTCCTGACTATAAGCCGTCAACATGATCTTTAATGTCTGATGCCACCTTTCTAGCGCTCCCTGTGATTCTGGATGGTAAGTAGTAGATTTGTGTTGTTTTATTCATAAGCTGACCATAACTTACTTGAATAATTTCGATGTGAAGTTTCAACCTTGATCTGATTGTATCTCTGTGGGTAGTTCATATCTAGTGATAATTTTGAGTAATAATTATAATAAGTAATAATTATAGTGATAATTATTGTTAACAAACACTGGTTGCCACTTTTTGTTTTGGGTAGGGGTTCTACACAATCAATTAAGATTTTTGTAAAATGTTCCTCAAATGCTGGAATAGGTATCTAAGATGCAGGTTTTATTCCTGCCTGTGCTTTTCCAATTATCTGACATATGTGACATATCTGGCAAAATTCAACTACATCTTTGTGCATTCCAGGCCAAAAATACTGTTTTTGTATTTTAGCTTGGGTTTTTCTTACCCCTAAATGATCACATTCGGGTAGTTTGTGTGCTACCCGCAACACCTCCTTTCTGTAGCCCACTGGCAATACGACTTGATGAACTTCTGCCCATTTCTCATCTGGAGATCTGTGATGGTCTCCATTTCCTCATCAATACATCATTCTTAAGATAGTAGCATTCAGGGATATATTTAGATTCTTCTTCCATGTATGTTTTTTGATACAATTGGTTTAGTTTCTCATCTTTCTGCTGTAATTTAGTTAATTTCTCTGAATTAAAGATGTCTGCTTTGACATCTATTTGCTCCTGGTTTGTCTCAACCATTTGATCAAACAGGGTCTCTGCTAATTCCACATCAACTTTCTTATTTGTACTCTTTGATCTCTCCTGGTTCAACTGTGACATTGTGACCTCATTACCACACAGTCAGGAAAAATCCCAGGATATGCATCTTTTAATAGTTCAGTTGCCTGAGTTTCCAATGGCTTTCCAAACACAGTAGGCAGCACACCTACCTGTGAACCAGCTAAATCATTAGCAAGGACAAATTGTATTCCCGGAGCTGAGAGTTTGCCCAATACTCCTACCACAACTTCTCCAGTCTTCACTGGACACCCGAACCTCACTCTACATAATTCAGCACTTCTTGACAATAATATTTATTATTGTTGCGACAATTGACCTTGCGTGTGTTAAACAACCTCTGGCACTGCTACCAAGTTCACAAGAGTTAAACTCCTCTCATTATTTGCTCTTGGCACCTATTCCCACCTACACCTCTTAGATGTCTGACATGTCTCCTTCCAGAAAAACTCCAAAGAAAAATAGCCTTCGTCATTTCTCATTCAGACCACCTGTACACTACTACCTCCAAAATAGTATGATGATCTTACTGGAGTCCTCTCTCTGCCTGGTGTACCATGCTCCTTTGACTGTATCAATATCGGTTATTTGCAGCTTTCACATACCAACTGAAGCTTCCTCTTCAAGGGGAAAGACTTTCTTAAAGAACCAGAGTCTAGTTTAAACACCTATTAACCTTATATATACTTTAAGTTATGGCAACAACAAGGTTGTGAATGCAAAAATAGAGATTATTTGATGCATTAAATCCATGCTGGCATTGGAACAACCCATTGAAATTTATTACCCCACGGCTTATTTCCCTCAAATGTTCATTTGAATTTATTTTCAAGTTATCAATCAAACTCCTTCCAGCACTTTTGTAGGTAGCAAGATGTAGGTCAATACAAATCAATACAAATCACTGCATAAAAAAAATTCTGTCACATAATCCCCATTGTATTGCATGAAGAAACTTTAAATCTATATTCCAAAGTTCTTCATCAGTTAATGGGAACAGCTTTCCTTTACCTACCTTAACTAAACTTGCTATAATGTTGTGTATGTTTATCAAATATCTCCTTAATCACTTTGCTCCAAAGAGAATACCATCAGCTTTTCCAACTTCATCTTGTTATCAAAATTTCTAAGACTTGGAACCAATCTGGTAAATTTCCTCTACACTCATTCAAGGACCCTCACAGCATTCCTAAGTCTATAGACTTCTTGTGGTGCATGCAGCCATCAGCAATGTGGATCATATAGAGCTACATGCAATGATTATTTAAATGAAGCAGCACAAAATTTAACTGGTGGTGAGGGGTCTCAATCTTAGACATTATACACCGCTAGTCAGAATCTGCTGACAATGACCTATTTATTCTGATTCGCTGCTTTCTGTCTGTTAGCAATCTTTAATCCATGCCAGCATATCACCTCTAATACTACATGCATTAATTTTTTTAACTAACCTCCTGTGGGGAACCTTACCAAAATGCTTCTGAAAATCCAAATGTATTACATCCATCAACTCCATTTTATCTATCTTGCAATTTTGATACTAACATTCTCAAAGAACACAAGAAAGTTTGTCCAATATGTTTTTCCATTTACAATCCATACTGTCAATGCCCAATCAGATTTTTTTTTAATCCAATTGTCCATTTATCATGTCTTTCATGACAGATTCTAGCATTTCCTCTACTACTAATGTCAGGCTGTAGTTCCCTGTAGTTCCCTGCATTTGCCCTTGCTCTCTTCTTAAATAATGGAGTGATATTTCCATACTTCCAATCTGCAAGAATCAATCCAGAATGTGTGGAATTTTCAAAGACTGAGTCTATTAAGACAGCCCTCAACACTCTGGATTGTAGATTACTTGGTGCTGGGAACTTAAATACTTCCAACCTTGTTGATTTCTCTAGTATATCCTTCTTACTAATATTAATTTCCTTCAACTCGTCATTATCCCTCATCACTTGAATCCATAACTCTGGGAGGTTTCTCCCATTTTTCTTACCAGCAACCATTTAACTTCTATGCCAGTAAAATGTTTTGAATTTTGAATTTCACTGCTCCTTGGATGCTGCCTGAACTGCTGTGCTCTTCCAGCGCCACTAATCCAGAATCCATTCATTTTTTGAATGTAGACCAAGAAACACAATTCCAGATTCCAGGAAATTTATTTAATTATAGCAGGGTTGAACAGAGTCCCCCTCCAATAAACACAGCAAAAGCTATTCAGAATAACTACACTTATCATTCACTTATGAAAAAGAAAATGCAAGGTTCTACACTCACTGCTTAGATGAAAATTTATTGTTTAAGGAATTTATTTGCACAACATATTGATTTCTGTAGCCACAAAACTCTAATTTTACTTTAAAAATTAAACTTCAAGCTGGCTTTTATTTATCTTTTCATATTTAACAGAAACCAGATGAGTATTAAAGAGGTGAATAAGAAAAGCATCCACCAACATTAAATCAAATGCATTTTGCATCACAATATGTTCAAAATTCAGAGGTCAATCAGCATCTGTCCACAAAAAGGATGGGTTATAAAGTTTCAGATTTAAGATCTTCATCACACCAAGAACACAACCTGACTGTTCTGCTTACAGCTGCAGTGCATTTTATTTTATTAATTCAAAGAAAGACAGCTTTCATCATTGGGTTGTTTTCAATATGATAATGCTCCAGAACTCCTTCAGAATCAGCTTCAAAGCAAGCAGACTGTACTAACTTATTTAAATCTTGATCTGTTTCATGTGCCACAGATTTATTTTGAACAGTTCTCATCGTTAAATTGCATTTGGCTCTCTTAACATATGCTTGAAATATTAAAGTGACCTTTCATTATGGACTTTGTTCAGCCATTGCTCTGGTCAGTACAAATGATGGAAAAATACCCAGAACCTGTTCATGCAATTTTTCCACCTCTTTAGCCTCGCTCTGACTTTCTGTGATTACAGGCGAAATTATAACTTCAACTCCAACTAAAATATTCTCGAGGAGTAAAGCAATTCTGTTCACAGGCAACCTCTTAAACCCAATTACTAATAATTTACATAATGGAACCCGGATATTTTCCCCACTTATTACATTTATGAACATATTGGCCTTCTTTGATCTCTCTGAAGGATAATTTTAATCCCGGCTTGGGCTGACAACAGGCAAGTAGAATTCATCCACAAGTACCAAACAATAACCATTTTGAACAATAAAAAGACAATTAATGACATCACCATCATTGAATTCCCCACTCTCCTGTGGGGATCCTTTTGCTAGAAACTGAATTAAACTAATTATATAAGTATTTCTGGCTACAAGAGCAGGTCAGAGATGAGGAATCCTACAGCAAGTAACTCACGTCCTGACTCTCCAAAGCCCATCTACTATCTCCAAAGCACAGGTCAGGAATATAATGGAACAGCTGCCTGGAAAAGTGCAGCTCCAATAACATTCTAGAATTTTGATGCCATCTCAGACAAAGTAGCCTGTTTGATTGGCACAAACTTACAAATATTCAGTCCCTCCACCACCAACACTCAGCAACAATAGTTTGCACCATCTATAAGACAAACTACAGAAATTCACCAATGCTCCCTCGACAGCACCTTCTACTACTAGTATCTAAGGCAAGGGCAGCAGATACATGGAAATCCCACCACCTGCACATTCCCCTCCAAGCCTCTGTCTATCATGACTTGAAAATGTACGGCTTGACACTGTATCAAAATCCTAAAACTCTCTCCTTAATGGCATTGTGGATGTACCTACATCAAATGGACTGCAGCGGTTCAAGGAAGCAACTTACCACCACGAGGCAACTCAAGAAGGCAACTCACCATCACCAACTCACTTGGATGGGCAATAAATGCAGCGACCCCTACATCCCATGAATGAATGGAAAATATGTTGCCATTCGCCATAACATTGAATTACAATTTGCAAAACCCACACTGCTGGCACATCTATGCTACAGGGTGACTAAATCATCTTGGATGCCTTGTGTAGATTTGCCGCAACCAATCCTTCTTAATGGTGTTAGCCTAACCTACTGACACCAAGTGGAGAATGATATCACATAAAGTCATTGGCAGAAGATAGGCTCAATCTTGATCAACAGCAAAGGAATTTTTCCATAGTTTTTATTATATACGGTGGTATTTCTTATGAAGTGTCAGGTTCAGTTAAAGAGTAAGCACATATTACTGTTTCTACATTTACTGAGCATTAGAACAATTTGAACCAAACACTGCTACTTCTCACTGGACAGATATGTTGATGTTAGAAATATAGCTACTTTTATATACCTTGTGATTTTGAGAAGTGGAATTTCAAGGGCACAGGGTCACTGTACTAACAAGTTTATTTTTTGACTCGGGCCAATATCATGTAGGCTTATTTGATACAATCATGTATGTTGAACTGAAGTGCATTATTTGAAATTGAACTGTTAATTTATATGTCACTTTATCATTTGAATTGCATAATCTCAGAATCAACTAAATTTTGTTCATTCAAAAAATTCTGAAGCAGTTTAAGTACAAATTAATAGCTCATTTACTTATTTTAGTGAAAAGGAGACTAGCTTACTACTGTTTTACCTTTCTAAATGAAAACATGGTCTAACCAAAATGAGTCTCAGAAATATCTCTAGCAATCTTTAATAATTACCTGAAGAGTTAAAACTTCATTCATTTGTGTTGACGCAATAAGATCCTTTTCCAAAAGAGGATTCTGTTCATAGTAGAATTCTTCCAGTTTAAGGTGCAGTAACTTCAAAAGTACAAAATAAAAAGCATCTTTGGTAAGCGTATATATATTTACTTTGCTATATTTATATATTATAACTCTTCAATCAACGTACATTTCTTATGGTCACGTGGACAGCTTTTGTCAACAGCTTGACAGTGTAGTGGGAGGTGTATTGCTCTCTTGCTTTTACACATTTCCTATAAAAGTACAATTAAAACAAAATATATAAGAGTTTAAAGTTCTGTTAGCATCCACAGTAAACACTTGTGATTTCATGGCAGAGAATGCTTTACAGTGATGAATACCACCACAACAATATTCAGCAAGAGATGAGCTATGAAAGAGACTCCTGGTTAAACAATGAGATTCTGCAACACAACCAAACTTTTCCTGTGCAATTCCATTGCCATTAATAGAGTTAAACAGCATGGAAACAGATCCCTCAGTGCAACTTGTCCTTGCTGACAAGACATCTCAATCTGACCTAGTCCCATTTACCAGCATTTAGCCTATTTAACCCTCTAAATCCTTCGTATTCACATAACCATCCAGATGACTTTTACAAGTTGAAATTGTATCTGCCTCCACCACTTCTTCTGGCAGCTTGTTCCATATGTACACTATCTTCTGAATGAAAAAGTTGCTTGTCCGATCCTTTTTAAATCTTTCCATTCTTACCTTCAACTTATGCCCTCTACTTTGGACTCCCCCACTCAATGAAAAAGACCTTTCTTATTCATGTCCCTCATGATTTTATAAACCTCTATAAGTTCACTCCTCAGTCTCCAACACACCAGGGGAAAAAAATGCTCCAGTCTATTTAGTTTCGCCCTATAACACAAACCCGCCAGCCCCAGCAAAACCCTTGTAAATCTTTTCTGCACGCTCCCAAGCTTAACAACATCCTTCCTAAAAAAGGGCAACCAAAATTGTATACAGCATTTTAAATGTGTCCTCATCAATGATCTGTACCGCCACAACATGACATTCCAACTCCTACACTTATTGTTTTGACCAATGAAGGCAGGTGTGCCAAACTCCTCCTTCGCCATCTATCTACCTGTGACTCCACGTCCAAGAAACAATGCACTTGTGCCTCTAAGTCTGTTTATTTGGCAACACTCCCCAGGGCCTGACCATTAAATGTATAAGTCTTGCCCTGATTTGCCTTACATTACCTCACATTTATCTGAATTAAACTCCTTCTGCTACTTCCCAGCCCATTGATCAAGGTCTTGTTGTACTCTAAGATAATGTTCTTCGCTGTCCACTACACCACCTATTTTGGTGTCATCTGCAAACTTAGTCAACATACGTCCTATATTCACATCCAAATCATTTGTATAAATGACAAAAGCAATGAACCCAACATCGATCCTTGTGGCACACCATTGAAAAGCAACCCTCCACCAGCACCACACCCTCTGTCCCCTACCTTCAAGCCAATTTTGTATCCAATTGTCTAGCTCCTCCAGATCCCATGTGATTTAACCTTGTTAACCAGTCTACCACACAGAACCTTGTTGATAGCTTTATGATCCACCACTCTGTCTTCATCAATCATTTTTGTTACCTCTTCAAAAAACTCAATCAAATTAGTGAGACAATTTTCCATGCACTGAGCCATGTTGACTATCTCTAATCAGTCTTTGCCTTTCCAAATGCATGCAAATCCCATCCCTGAGAATCCCTTCCAACAATTTACCCACCACTGGTGTAAAGCTGACCTTTCTATAGTTCCTTGGCTTTTCCTTGCTACCTTTCTTAAATAATGGCATCACATTAGCCAGCCTCCACTCTTCCCGCATCTCACCCTTGACAGTCGATGAGACAAATATTGTAGAAAGGGGCCCAGTAATGTCTTCCGTAGCTTCCCAGAAAGTTCTGGGAAACACCTGATCAGATCCCAGGAATTTATCTTAACTGCCTTTGCGCATTTTAAGATCTCCAGCAACTCCCATTCTGTAATAAAGATAATTCAAGAATAACAGCACAAAGGTAGTATGGGTTTTTTTTTCAAAATTAAATTTTAGAGCAAATATTTCACATTACATTGGTTACATTTTATTTATATATACATCATTGCTATTTGTTAAGACAAGCTTAGGCAGAGAGCTGAATACACCGGAAAACCTTACGGTTATCACATATTGACGGTTACAGGGGAGTTACAAACATTTATTAATATGGAAGAAACAACATTAAGTTTTTGTTTACTCTTTATTGAATGCTCATGTTACAGCCAAGTATTGTGCTCACCCTCCTACTGACGCAGTATATCCAAGCCTTCTCAGCAGGATAATTGAAATGTTGAGATGAATTCAAAGTCACCATTTACATCATTCTCACCATGACTGAAACCATCCTTGCCTGTATAACCAGGCTCTTCTAACTTCACTCCTCCATGTCCCTAACCTTGTAATATTGTGCATCTCATTATGCTGTTAAAGAATATTAGTAGTATTTTAGAAATCTTAAATTTATCTGTAAATTTAAATATGGACTGAAATATGAAAAGGGCTGTTTGAGAAGCTACGGTCTGTGGATAAGGTTGCTGCATTCTTATAAAGAAACTTACTATACCTGATAGTAAATGGTGTTTAAATTTCTGCTTGGTTCAAGCAATGGGACAGGCTGGTTGCAGGCAGGCTGGCATGAGTGGGTGCATCCAAAGTGAGAGTTGGCCAGCAACAAGTAGCTGATTGGTTTGTGGAGTGATGACCAATTGTTGAATATAGAACATAACATTTAGGAGCAGAAGTAAGCTATTCAGCTTATTGAGCCTGCTGTGCCATTCACTATGATCATTAAAGATCATCAAACCCAGTAACCTGTTCCTTTTTCTTCCAAATAGCTTTGATCCCTTTAGCCCTAAAAATTATATCTAACTTCTCTTGAAAACATTCAATATTTTGGCCTCAGTCACTTTCTGTGACAAAGAATTCCACAGACCCACCCTCTCTGAGTCTCTTCATTTCTGTCCTAAAAGACTGGCCTACTCCATATCCCTGTGACCGCTGGTTCTGGACTCCACATTCGACAGTGGCAGCCTCACAGTAACATCATCCACACATGCTCAGACACAGCATGTCAACTGCTCATGGAAGTCTTTCATCTGACATGCCCAACAATATCAAACTTTGCACAAATCTTTCAGTGAGCTAAGTTAGCATTAGTGCAAAAGAGTGGGTGTAAGTGTAGCTCTACCACATTTCAAGCAGCTGGTTACAAGATTCTGAATTTCAGGACTTGTGCTTTCAGAAGTTGAGGAAATATTTAATGCATCTTAACAGTAAAACAGATTAGATTCATAAAATAACACTGACCTTTGTTGGGAAAATATGTAATTGATTTCCAGCAACATCTAATACTTTCAAGTTTCTTAGTACACACAGTTCCTAGAAAGTAGATAAGAGATTAAAACTATTTTACCTGGGCCATGCATGATATATCACTACTATTACGTTCTTTCCCTCTTTATAAAGAAACGTCTTTTCAAACAAATTAGCAAAACTTAGAGATCAATTTGATAGGAAGTACAGAGAAAATTCAACTTTAATTAAATACTTGGTTTCAGGGCTCTAGAAATTAATGCCAAATAATTGTCTACATATTTGAAAAGCAATTTTATTGAGCTGCCTTAGCTCATCTCTCTGTGTATGAGGAGAGAAAACAGATGGTACTTAATGACAAGCTTTGCTTCTAGTTATGTTAGATTTGTAAATGATATCCAGCCAAGCGAACTAAAATCATTTCTCAAGAGTGGTACTAAGCAAAAGGAGGACAAGGAAGAGTAATAAACAAACCTAGGCTTCACATCAGCTACAATATAAAATGAAGACAACTTGAACAGCCTAGATAAGAGAACAGCAAACATGGATGAGAAAACCTTCTCCAGATTACCACAAACCATCCTCCCTCAGCTGATCCTCCTCCATGTTGAAAAACACCTGAAACACTGATGCTGGTAAGGTTGCAAAGTGTACTCTAGATGGGGAATTTCAACATACCACGTAGAGTGGCTTGGCAGCAGTAATACTGATCAACTGGTCAGGTCATAAAGGACATAGCTGCTAGATTGAGTCTGCGGCAGGTGGTGATGAAATGAACAAGAGGGAAAAATATACTTGATCCTATCCTTAACAATCTACCGGTTGCAGATATATTTATCCGAGACACTATCATTAAGAAAAACCACCGCAAAGTCTTTCTAGAGACGAAGCCCTGCCTTCATATTGAGAATAACTTCCATTATGTTGTGTAACATTATCACCGTGCTAAATGGGATAGATTTCAAACAGATCTAGAAACTCAAGACTGCGCATCAATGAGGCGCTATAGGCCATCAACAGCAGCAGAATTGTACTCGAGCATAACATGCAATCTCATGGCCTGGCATTTCACCTATTCAACTATCACCATCAAGCCAGGAGATCAATCCTGATTCAATGGAGGGTGTATGTGGGCATGTCAGGAGCAGCACCACGCATACTGGAAAATGAGGTTTCAACCTGGTAAAGCTAACAAATAGGACCATTTGCATGTCAAATTGCATCGGAAGCAAGTGATAGATGGAGCTAGGTGATCTCACAATCAACAAATTAGATCTGAGCTCTGCAGTTCTGCCACATCCAGTTGAAACTGGTGGTGGACAATTAAACAACTCACTGAATGAGGAGGCTCCACAAATATCCCCAAATGAATGATGGAAGAGCCCAGTACAGCAGTGCAAAAGTTGAAGCTGAAACATTCACAACAATCTTCAGCCAGAAGTGCCAAATAGATGATGCATCATGTCTTCTTCCACTGGTCCCCAGCAGGTCGTTTTGTTATAACACGCATTTCATCAACATGAAATCGCTGTAACACGATTGAAGAATTAGGCTCGCTATTTCTACAGCGTGAACTTTTAAAACGTGTGTCGGCTATAACATAATTACATAGCAACACTTTATCTGCTGTTTCTAAAGCATGATATTTCTATAATGCAGGGTTTCTCAAGAATGCAACCATCACATTATAGAAGAACTGGCTGTACCAGTCTTCAGCCAATTTGATTCACTCCATATGATATCAACAAACAGTTGGAGACTTTGGATACTGCAAAGGCTATGGGCCCTAATAGTATTCCAGAACTTGCTGCTCTCCTAGCCAAGCTGTTCCAGTACAGTTGCAACACTGGTATCTACCCGACAATATGGAAAATTGCTCAGGTTATGTCCTATTCATAAAAAGCAGGCCAAATCTAACCCAGCTAATTACTGCCCTAGCTGCTCTCAATCATCAGTAAAGTGACGGATGGTGTCATCATGAGTAGCAATAACCCACTCAGTGATGCCCAGTTTGGGTTCTGTGAGGGCCATACAGCACCTGACCTCATTAGAACTTGGGTTCAAACATGAACAAAAGAGTTGAATTCTAGAGGTCAGGTGATTGTGACAGCCCTTGACATCAGGTCACGTTTGACCAAGTGTGGCATCAAGGAGCCCAAGCAAAACTGGAACCAATGGGTATTAGGGGCCAAACTCTTCATTGGTTGGAGTCAACTTGGCATACATGAAGATGGTCGTGGTTGTTAGAGGTCAGTCATCTCAGGTCCAGGACATTTCTGTAGGAGTTCCACGGTAGCATCCTAGGCCCAAACATCTTCAACTGCTTCATCAGTGTCCTTCCTACCATCATCAAGTCAGTAGTTGGGATATAACTCATCTGGACCTGGAAATTTGTCCGCTTTTAAGACTGCTAATATCTTCAATACTTTCTTACCCCTATGCCAATCTGTTTGAGAGGCTCACAATCTATCTGCCCTACAGCCTCCTTATCCGAGTGAAGACAGAAGTGAATTACTTGTTTAACTCCTTACCAATATCGTCTAACTCCATTCACAGATTTCCAAGTAGACGCTACTCTTTCCCTTGTTATCCTCTTCCCTTTAATATACTCAGAGAATATGTTGGGATTCTCCCTAAATTTACTCATCAATGCTTTTTTCTCACCCACTCTTTGTTCTCCTAATTGCTGTCTTAAGTTCCTCCCTGCACTTTCTATAGTCCACTAAGGCCTCCATTGATTTCCTCACTTTGCATCTTCTAAAAGCCTGTCTGCTATCAACAATCATTTCAAACTTCTCACTTGTCTCTGAATTTCTTGGAAATAATCCACCTCAAAGCTTGCAGTTCAACTTTCTGACAGATGTAATTCACCATATTCTCCTCATTCAGCTTGAGAATCTGAATGGCACAGTTGATAGCCACTCTTTTCTGCCCTTGAACCTGTGACAGCATCACTTTTAGATGAAGCAAACTGGCATCTGTTTCTAGTGTGAAAGGGATTTGGAAATCCTGGTAGCCAAATACAGGTGATGAGACAAGTTTCTGCTTCAGGGTGCAAAAGGAATCTTCACATGCTAGAGCCCAAATCCTACAATGATCTGTGATGTAATACAGTTCATACATCCTTTCCCAACTACAACTGCAGCATTCTCCAATTTCCTCAGTAAGTTGCAAAATAAGGCAACCAGACTTACATAAATCTCTTTTAATAAGCAGCTATTCCAGGGAAGCCACATAGTTCCCTCTCTACCTTTGGTCAGAATCACGCCTTTATCACTCAGATTTCCTCATCATCAGGAGTAATGTTTTCCCTTCATAATAAAATGCCCCATGTGCTCATCCAGAAAACTTGGCATCTCAATTGGTGGAGCTCCCACTGAACTGCTCAGATTCTTTGCTCAGTGCCTTCTATCACCATTTAGCACTCATTGCTGGAGGTCCCATTACACAGAGATACTGAAAGGCACAAAATAAATTTGAGTGGATAATTCAGGGATATACTGCTCCACAAAAAAATGGTTCCTAATTGCCAGTTCAGTATTTGCAGGTTAGGACCAGCTATACAAGACCTTAATTTTGAAAGATGGAATGATATCCTTTATTCTATACGTAATGAAAGAAAAATGCAGCAACAAACAGTTCAATATACAAGGAAGAGTTACACCTTTTCCATCTTGATACAAATCATTATACAGCTCTCCAGGAAATTCTGATGGAAAGTTACTTTAAAAAGCTGATAAAATTAAAAGCATTTTATATTGTTTTTAAGATCTCAGAAATGAACAAACATCCTTTTCTTTTGTCCATGCCCATGATGTTTGTGGAATTTCACACTCAGAATGCTCTCTCATGCATACCTGTTGCATACTATTAGTATTTAAATGAATCCAGGCAGCACACTTTTCATAAGACTTTTTAGATATTCATTCCTTTTTCACCTTTTCTTCATAAAATTTCATTTGACACTAAATCAAACTGACTTATTTCCTCTTAACGTAGGTCATAATCCTTTTCAGTTAGTGACACTTCCTATGTTTTCATTATCTATAAATTTTGATACTGCAACCTCTATAACCTGGGTCCAAATCATTTAAACATATTGAGAAAAACAATATTTAAAACCCTGACATTTTGTGATCCTGCTTGTCTCACAAGCATCCATTACTCGCTTTCTATTCTTTATCCAGCTGTCACACTTACTTTAATAACATATGCCCATCATATAATCATAAGTCTCCCATGTTTATCAAACCATTTGAACATCTATATACATATTACCTACTGCAATTTTTCATTGCATATACCTTATTTGCTCAAAAACCTCTTACAATTTGTCTGTCATGACTCACGTTTTATAAACAAAATTTCCTAAGTATTTATCATTTTTTACTTACATTGCTCATTAGATGACAAAAAATTTACAGATATTAGAAAATCAGCCAACTGGGGCACAGCCAATATTCCTTGTGGAGTTCCACAATTGAACACAGCAAACCAGTAGTTTGTGAATCATAGTTTTCCACAATTGGGGTTTTAGATAAGTAGTTTCTCCAATCTTCTTATTCAGAAAATTTTATGGTTACAGTTTGCGATGTGGTTTCAAACTGCCAAAGCTCCAATTACCCATATGTAGTTCCAAGTATGCAGGAAACAAAAGCAAGCATTTTAGCTGTTCTTTGCCACTATAAACATAGCAAAACATTTAACATCAAAGCCACCAGTTTTAAGTGAGTACATAAGTCAAATTCGATTTATATTAAATAGCTTTCTTGGAAATACCCTAGTGCTTGGGATTAAATTTCAGAGAATTAATACTTACTCTGTAAAAGTATTTCATGCACATTTCTTAATCTAGATTAAAATTTTAATCATTGGTAATAAAGATGTGAGATCTGAGTTTCCATAAGGACATCATCTTCTATCTTAGCTTTGGCAGAAGACCTGCAGAAGCCCCAGATAAATGCATAAATTGACATTTCACTCGAATTTCTGCTCGTTTCATGCTGGATTTATGTAAAGGGACTTGACAGGTTTAACAGTGTGTTAGAAGAAATGAAATTAGTTGCTCTTGTGGTAAGTAGTACATTTAGTAGGACTCAAGTGCCCATTCTAGCATTTGACAATATTGCAGCAGGTCAAGTAGAAATATCCATTAATCTGGCATCAGTGGGAAGGACAAACCTCATATTCAGCATAATAAAAATCTGTGGTTTGACCTAACAGTGAATTATTTTGTGTCTTTTAGCAGGAAACATAGGATATGGACTTCACAGAATGGGGATATTTCCATGTTTGGCAGGAGTATTTAAGTGACTTTCTGAAAATACTAAATCTTATGCATTACATATATATCAATATTGCTTTCATAATACACAGTTGTAAAAATATCTACACATATTAATTTTTAACTCTCTACAAATTGCAGGTGATCATTGGAGCTTTCAAAATTCAACATATTTGGTCTTGTTGAATACAATTAGGACAAATGGAGAGGTCATTAATCAAGAGAGTCAGATAATGCTTTGGGGACCTGGGTGAAAACCCACCACAGCTGACAGTGAAATTTGAATTTAAGAAAAATCTGGAATTAAGAGTCTAATGATGTCAATTGTTAGAAAAAATCCATCTAGGTTCACTAAATACCCTTTAGGGAAGAAAAGGTTTTTTAAAAAATTCGTTCATGAGATGTGGGCATCACTGGCTAGACAAGCATTCATTGCCTATCCCTAGTTGCCCAGAGGGCAGGTAAGAGTCAACCACATTGCTTTGGGTCTGGAGTCACATGTAAGCCAGACCACGTAAGGACAAAAATACTGCAGATGCTGGAATCCAAAGCAGATTGGTCGGAGATTGAAGAACACAGCAAACCAGGCAGCATCAGGATGTGTAGAAGTCAACGTTTCAGGTGTAACCCTTCTTCAGTCCTGAAGAAGAGTTAGACCAGGTAAGGATGGCAGTTTACTTCCTGAAAAAGACATTAGTAAACTACTTTGCTTTCTGATAATCAACAATGATTTTGGGGTCACCATTAAATGTTTCACCATTCACCATGGTGGGATTCATAAGAACATAAGAACTAGGAGTAGGAGTAGGCCATCTGGCCCTTCAAGCCTGTTCCGCTATTCAATAAGGTCATGGATGATCTTCTTGTGGACTCAGATCCATTTACCCACACTCTCACTGTATCCCTTAATTTCTTTATTGTTCAAAAAAAAAACTATCTTAGCTTTTAAAATATTTACTGAAGTAGTATCAACTAATGCACTGTGCAAGAAATCCCATTGACTTACAACCCTCTGGGTGAAAAAGTTCCTTCTCAATTCAGTCCTAAATCTGCTCCCTCTAATCTTGAGGCTATGCCCTCTTGCCCTAGTTTCATCTGCCAGTGGAATAGTCCTCTCTACATCTATCTTACCTATTCCCTTCACAATTTTATGTTTCTACAAGATCTCCCCTCATTTTTCGGAATTCAATGAATATAATCCCAGTCTACTCAGTCTCTCTGCAAAAGCCAACCCCCAACTTTAGAATCATTGTAGTGAACCTCCTCTGCACCTCCTCCAGTACCAGTACGTCCTTTCTCAAGTAAGGAGACCAAAACTGCACACAGTACTCCAGATGTGGCCTCAACAGTGCCCTGTACAGCTGCAACATAACATCCCTGCTTTTAAACGCAATCCCTTTAGCAATGAAAGACAAAATTCTACTTGCCTTCCTAATTACTTGTTGTACCTGCAGACCAACCTTCTGTGATTCATGCACAAGGACATTCAGGTCTCTTTGCATAGCAGCATGCTGCAACCTTTTACTATTCAAAATCTAAAACAAAATAATCCTTTTAACTGTTACTCTGAACAAAATAGATGACTTCATATATATATTAACATTGTATTCCATCTCTCAGACCTTTGCCCATTCTCTCAAAGTATCCATGTTTCTCTGCAAAGTTTTGCAGTCCTCTGAACACTTTGCTCTGCCATTGGGACAACATTTCATCCTCACTAACACTCAACACTGGAGCCCCCCAAGGGGTGCGTACTCAGCCCCCTACTGTACCCACTGTTTACCCATAACTGTGTTGCCAAATACCAAACTAATACCATTTACAAAGTTCGCTAATGACACCACAATAGTCGGTCAAATCTCAGATGACGACGAAACAACTACAGACAGGAGGTGGAAGACGTGGAAAAATGGTGCAGTGAGAGCAACCTAGCTCTCAATGCCGGCAAAACAAAGGAACTCATCATTAACTTTTGGCAGGATGTTACTCATGCCCTCCAACACATTAACAGCACAGAGGTGGAACAAGTGGAAAGTGTCAAGCTCCTGGGAGTGGTCATCAACAACAAGCTTTCTTGGACTCTTCATATGGACGCACTGGTTGCAAAGGCCCAACAACATCTCTTCCTCAGGCAGCTGAAAATTTGGCATGACGGCGAATACCTTTGCCAATGTTTATAGGCACATCATCAAGAGCATACTGTCTGGATGTATCACTACTTGGTATGGCAACTGTACCACTCAAGATCAGAGACGGTTACAGAGAGTGGTGAACTCAGTCCGGACGATCACAAAGGCCAACCTCCCATCTATAGAATCTGTCTACCAGCCTGCTGTCAAGAAAAGGCTGCCAGCATTCCTAAAGATCCATCCCACCCTGGCAATGCTTTTCTACAACTTATACCATCTGAAGAAGGTACAGAAGCCTGAACACACGCACCAGCCGATTTTGAAACAGTTTCTACCTACTGTTGTTAGAATACTGAATGGACTCACAAACTCTTAGCATTTGCCTGTGCCTGTGTCTTGGTCTTTGCCGCTGTTTACCTATTATTTACTTATCTATGCTATTTAACAACGTGATCTGCCTGTATTGCTCGCAAGACAGAGCTTTTCACTGTGCCTCGGTACACGTGACATTAAATTCAATTCAATTTAATTCATCGTAGTGTCATCTGCAAACTTTGACACATTACAAGCAGTCCCCAACTCCTAATCATCCATGCCAATTTTGAATAATTGCAGTCCCAACACCGATCTTTGAGGCACACCACGAGTCACTGACTGCCAACCAGAATATCACTCATTTATCCACACTCTTTGCTTCCTGCGATAGGGGCTGTTCTCTTATTAGAGAGAGAAGCGACTGGTGGTGATTTAACCTGAGGGCATCAAAGACACTGGAAAGGACAACAGCAAAAGAACAGTCCTCTCAATTTTCAATGTCCTCCTTACTAACATTTGGAGCTTATTCCAAAATTGGGAATAATCACAGACTAGCAACAGCGTGACATATTTGTGGAATCAAAACTTACCATGTCACAGACACCACCATCACCATCCCTGGATATTTCCTTTCTCATCAGCAGGATAGGTTGCAAAGCAGTGGCACTACAATGGTGGTTAGTTGGGACAGAGTTGCCTGGGAGTCCTCAACATTCACTCCAGACACTAGAAAGTCTCATGGCATCAGGTCAAACATGGAGAAGGAAACATTCTGCTGGTTACCACATACTATACTCCCTCGGCTGATTAATCAATACTCATGCATGTTGAAGAACACTTGGAGGAAGCACTGAGGGTAGGAAGGGCATAGAATGTGCTGTGGATTTCAACATCTATCACAGAGTGTTATGACAGCAGCACTAATGATCAAACTGGTCAGGTCCTAAAGATCATGGCTGCTGGACTGGGTATGTAGCAACAAAAGGGATAAACTTACTAGACATCCTCCTCACCAGTGTGCCTGCTAATGCATCTGCCCGTGACAGCACTGTAAAAGTGATCATCACAACTCAGTGGTTAGCACTGCTACCTCACAGCACCAGGGTCCCAGGTTCAATTCCAGCCTCGGGCGACTGTGTGGAGTTTGCACATTCTCCTCGTGTCTGCGTGGGTTTCCTCTGGGTGCTCTGGTTTCCTCCCACAGTCCAAAGATATGCAGGTCAGGTGAATTGGTCATGCTAAATTGCCCATGGTGTTAGCTGCATTAGTCAGAGGGAAATGGGTCTGGGTGGGTTGCTCTTCAGAGGCTCAGTGTGGACTTGGTGGGCCGAAGGGCCTGTTTCCACACTGTAGGGAATCTAATCTGGTAAGTAACATCCTTGTGGAGATGAAGTCCAGTCTCACACTGATAATACCTTATATCATGCTGTATGGCACGATCTGTTTGGCATGTGGTCATGCTGAATGGGATCGACTTTGAACAGATGTAGCAATTTGAGAGTAGGTATCCACGAGGTGTTGTGGACTGTGAGTGGCAGAATCATGTTCCAACACAAGGTTCTGGCATATCCCCCACTCAACCATTTCAATCAAGCCAGGGATCATTCCCTGGTCCAACAAAGAATGTCGGAGTTATGCCAAGAACAGCATCAGACATACCTAAAAGGGAGTAGTCCACACAAACAGTGAAGCTACAAAACAGGAATATTTGCATCAGTGCAAAATCTGAGGCTGAAGTGCTAAGTGGATGTTGTCCAAAATTCTGCATGGGAAAAGATCTTACAATTGAATCTTATTGCACAACATGAACAATACTCTGGTGTATTGGTCACGTGTTGTATCATCCATTTTGCTAAGTACATCAGAAAGCGTGACAAATTCAAGCCACTTAATGCTCAGAACAAAGATTCCATTGTACATGGAATGTCCCCATCTTCTAATCAGAGCCTCTGTCTATTATCAGACTGATGAATAAATAGTTTGATCTGGGAACCAAAATAACTTGTGACAAGAGTAAAGCCATGTTCTGTCGACACAGAGCCAAACAATCCTTTGTCACTTTATCAATAGGTTAGATTATCAGAAAGTGCTGAGGACTCAAAATAATAACTCTGTTTCTTTCTCCACAGATGCTGTCAGACCTGCTGAATCTCTCCAACACATTCTGCTCTTGTTGCAGATCTCTCGCACCCATAGTGTTTAGCTTTTATCAGAATATTATTTAAATAGAGAGACTTTAGAGGGGCTATGGAACAGGATCTGTGTGCCCTTAGACACCAATCAGAAAACGTAAGCAGATACAATGGGTAATTAGTGTCAAAAAGTGCAGCACTAGAAAAACACAACCAGTCAGGCAACATCCAAGGAGCAGGAGAGTTGACATTTCGAACAATGGGTAACGAGGAAGGTAAATGGAATGTTGGTCTTTATCATAAAGAAGATGAAACATAAAAGAAGGGAAGTAATTGCAACTTATTGGTGAGACCACGCCACTGTGTATAGTTTCAAAATTCCTAATTAAAGAAGGATGTGCTTGCTTTGAAGGCAGTTCACGGAAGGGTCACCAGGTTGCTTCCTGAGATGAAGGGGTTGTCTTATGAGGAAAGATTTAACAGGTTGGGCCTCTACTCATTGGATTTTAGAAGAATGAATGTTGATCTTTGGAAACAGTTAAAATTCTATGGAGTTTGACATGTTGAATGTTGTGAGAATGTTCATGGGGCAATCAAGTAGAGGAAACAGTGGGCCTCCCATTTAAGATAGAGATCTTTCTTCTCTCAGAGGGTTGTTCAGTTTTGGAATGATGTAATACAGACAGCAGCAAAGACGAGTCACTGAAAATGCCTATGACTGAGTTAGACAGGTTTTGATCTTGAAGAGTTTTTGGGGGTTGGGGAAGATGACAAGCAGAAAAAGGGAGTTGTAGCCATAAACAGATCAATTTGCATAGCGGAACCATCTTAAGATGCCAAATGACTTACTCCTATTGATATTTTGTATGTTCTTATGAAGAGGGTCAAAATTATTTGGTAGGGTACCTCATTGCTTGCAAATATTACTAAAGTGTAGCTTGAATGGTGGGAGAAAACAGCCCCTGCATCCCCTTTATGCACAGTCATATTCATAGCATCACTATATAGAGCCTGCTAGCTGCAGTTGTTTGGGAAATATCTGACACTTACCTTGATACTGTTAATACCTATCCTCTATGGGATATTCCCTGGAACTCTACCAAAACAAACATTAGCTCTCTTGGAGGACCATCAACTTGGTGCAAGAAAATTATTTGTTGTTCACAATAGTGATGCAGACTGCCACTGTCCAAGAAGGCAGAACATAAGTGCATTCCCTTGAGTTATACACATCAAAAAATATGTGACATGAAATCTAAGTACAAAAATGATTTAATATTTTAAAAACCAAAAGTGTACACATCTGTCAGGGTTCCTGATGAAGGGCGTATGCCCAAAATGTAAATTATCCTGCTTCTCGGATGCTGCCTGAATGGCTGTGCTTTTCCAGCACCGCGTTATTTAAAGGTTGTAAAATCTGTAATTGCAAGTGCAATCTGCTGTCATAGGGCCATCACCTATATGTCTGAGGACCATCACCGATATGAACTTTTGAAAGATATTCAGTTAACAAGTTATCTCTGTATTCAACATTCCATTAAAGACAATGGACAACTGCAAAGACTGGAGGTGTAATTATCAGAGACTGTTGCCAACTGACACTTCCATAAGCACTGACGAATACTACTGATGTAGGTGGAGGATGATGATCGTTCACAGATGTTGTTTCCCTTCAAAAATGATTTAATATTTTAAAAACCAAAAGTGTACACATCTGTCAGGGTTCCTGATGAAGGGCGTATGCCCAAAATGTAAATTATCCTGCTTCTCGGATGCTGCCTGAATGGCTGTGCTTTTCCAGCACCGCGTTATTTAAAGGTTGTAAGGTTTCTGGCCTCCACTACCTTCCCAGGTAGTGCAATTCAGATTTGCACCACCCTCTGAGAGAAAAACCTTTTCCTTAAATCCCCCTGAATCTCTGCCCCTTATTCTAAAACTATGCCACATTTATGGCTGAACCCTTAACCAAGGGAAACAGCTGCTCCCTACTCAACCTGTCCATACCCCTTATAATCTTATACACCTTAATCATGTCCCCACCCCCTCAGTCTTCTCTGCTCTAAAGAAAACAATCCAAGCCTATCTAGTCAAACCTTATACCTTATTTGCTCCAACCAAAGCAACCTACTGGTGAACCTTCCTCTGTATCCCCTCTAGTACTATTGCATTCTTTGTGTAGTGAGGTGGCCAGAACTGCACACTGTATTCCAGTACTTTCCAACGCTCTATACAACTCCAACATTACCTCCTTACTCTTACACTCCATGCCACACCTGATGAAAGCAAATGCCCTATATGCCTTCTTAATTATCACGTTCATGCATCTGTGACTTCAGGGATCTGTGAATAATTACCCCAAGATCTCAGCGGGGTAACTTTCCATCTGCCATCAAGATGATATTGACACCATCACCAATTTGTGCTCAAGTTGGTGCTTAACTGACCTTAACGGACTTCCCATTACTATCTGTAGATAAAAGTTAAAAATCACACAACACCAGGTTATAGTCCATTAGGTTTATTTGGAAGTACTAGCTTTCGGAGTCATGCAGATGTCAATACTTGGAATATCATTTAAACAAAGCACATACTGATGATTTCAAAATAATTACGTATCATTTGAAAAAATAGTGATAGTTAAGTCTACAGTGAATGGATCAGAATTAGCACAATGTGCCTTGGGGGAAAAAAAGAGCTGGGAGTAATCACATCAATGCAGGCCAATCCATGAAACATTTTATAAATTCCTACTTTGGAAATAGAACTGGTCTGACTCAAAATTGAGATACAGACAGACTCTAACCTCACCTTTAACGCATTGTCTGAGCTGGGATGTCACTTTGTTTTAAATAGACCTTATGTTATCTTGAGACTGTGAGTTGAAGGAAGTTCTGGGAGTTACATATTAATGAACCAAAACCTGCAACCCTTTCTAAAAGATGAAAGACTTAGCTTTCTAAGTTTGTTCAATATATCATATCAGTTGTATGACGCTGTGATCTTTTGCTATAAATTCTGTGTCTTATGATCCTGCTCTACAGCCACCTGATGAAGGAGCAAAGCTCCAAAAGCTAGTAATTCCAAATAAATCTATTGGACTATAACCTGGTGCTGTGTTTTTTAACTTTGTCCACTCCAGTACAACACCAGCACCTCCACATCATAATGTCAAAGCCAGTATGCCCTGTCTCCAGCAAAAACACTCTTGGAGATGGGAATGTATCAGAAATTTGGAATTCCCATCTACAAGAGGAGACAGAGGTACAACTTAATTAGGGATGGTGGTGGTGTCCCTGAGCTTTGCTAGTTTCTAAACTGTACCTACATTAAGTTCTGGGCAGAAAGGTTAAGTTTCCATCTTCCTATCAGCTGATGGATTGAGGCTCTTAACTGGTCAATTGATGATACTTAAGGACCACTTTCACCAGTGCAGGCAGGCAGTGGATTGCGGATTGGGTTTTTTGAGGTGAGGCCCTCAATCTGCAGTAAATTGTGTATGATCAAAGGACTGAACAGTGAAGAGTTGGGTGGAAATGGTACCAATGTAAAAAATCTAACCTATAATTGATAGTTGATCCAATTGTTACCTCTAGGATTTTGTGGCTGACAAATTGGATGCCATGTTTACCTCTTCAGCGCTGATCATAATTTCAAGAATTGTTGGGTTGGTTAAAAAAAGAGGAAAGGAATCTGTTCTAAGGGTCAGGCTGAAGGGTAAAACATTAATTCAAGAAACAACCAGTATAATTTACAAGTTGAAAATTCTGGCTAACAAACTTCCATAACGTATTTACGAATGCTGCAAAAATTATGTAAATGGTGACACTTCTAATAATATAATTAATTTGGATTTATCGAAGTTTTAAAATAAAATTCTTGTTAAAAATTAAGAATTAAACTAAAAGCCACAAGAACTTAGCTTAAAATGAGGGTATTGTTTTAAAAATAGTGTTCTTTAAACAAATTATTCAGCACAGTTATGAGCATGTTTCCAACATAGGACCTGACTTAATGTGGTAATGAATCGGAAATTCAAACATGGAGGTCAGTATCCTAATTGTTTTTCCACTTGGTTAAACTTTGTACCAAAGAGAAAATTCTGAAAATCTACTCAATACTGTCAAGCCCAGGGAAAATATCAAATGGAGTCATGCAGATGTCAATACTTGGACAATCATTTAAACAAGCACATACTGATGATTATAAAATAATTACACATCATTCGAAAAAAAAGCAAGCGTAAGCATACAGTGAATGGATCAGAATTAGCACAAGGAGCCTTGGGAAAAAAGAGCTGGGAGTAATCACGGACACATTCCTCTCTTTGCCAAGACAATTTTGCAAAGCTATTAAAAAAAAATGCTTCCATATATAGCTAGAATAGGAGTCTTCAGAAGGTGTGCTAATACTTCATAATAAAGTAGTGAAAGTGCAGTTAAAGTTTCATAATAGTCATTGTACTATGCTATAATACTTAGACAAAACTACATAACAATTACATGGAACAAAATTGAACCTCAATATAAAAGGGGACCACTTGGAACTAAGAATTAGAGAAATTTAAGCATTACAGTCTTGAATGAACATGGACTAGAAGGAACCTCACTGACATACATAAAAGAATTCAAATAAAGTAAATTTATGATTTCAAAATATCTGAAGAAAGCAGTTCCAGACCATGTAAACATTAATTAAATTTAGATCAGATAAAGAAGAAACAGAAACTGATAATATTAGCAGTAATCTCAGAAACTCAACAGGTCTGGCAGCAGAGTCACTATGGACTTGAAACACTCACTCTGTTTCTTTCTCCACAGACTTACTCAGTTTTCCCATCATTGTTTTTATTTCAGATTTCTAGCATCCACAATATTTTGCTTATAGTTAGGAATAATCTAGTTAGCAAGTTAATCAGAGACAAAAAAAACTGGTCAGATTGGTCAACATATAATTATTTGCCACATTGTTGTATTAATAGACTAGAAAAATAAACAGCTTTGCACTAAACAGTCTTTTCTCAGCCCTGCATTTCTTAAATTTTTCTAATAAGTAAATGTTTCTAATATACCTAAATGAGATGTCAAAAAGATATGTTGATCACCCTCAATTACACAGAAATTAAGAATATCCTTACTTGAACCATGACTTTAAAATATGAAATCCACTATTCTCTGTACTAAAATCTCCTGAATATTGCTCTTTTTGTTTCTTGACATTGTTATTATCAAAGTAGATTGTTTCCTCCTGCAAACAATTAAGCCATAATACATGGGTTGATCATTAAGGTCATCTTAGCCCTCTAACTGAGACAATAACAAATTCCAACTATCTACAGAACAGCTTTCTTTAGTAATCCATCATGGTCTGGAATAAATTGATAACAGTGATTTTCACAAGTAAGCCAAATGTTTTGTTAGTACAAATTTTCACTCAGACATTTTATAACATCTTATTCAATTAAGTGCAGATCGTTAACATACCATCATTTTGGGCTGACAGCACACATCTACATATGAACTCAATTGATAATATTCACCCAAGTCAGAAAACTGAAAATTCAAGCTTCACTGTAAATTCAAACATATAACCGAAACAGACAGCACAAAGAGACTGCTGCATTCTCTAGAAATATTATCTTTCAAATAAATTGTTACTTTAAGGTCCTGTCTGCCTGCTCAGATTAATGCAATGATTTTCCATGACATTATTTGAAAAAGAGTGAGAGCTTTTCTTTGCATCGGCCTTCATCCTTCTCTCACAAATATCACTACAACCATTTTTTCTAGACATTTGTCTCACTGCTTTCTGAGTATTCTGTACACAAAAGTTCTTGTCATCTTTATCTACAAAACAAACACCAATAATTAATTAGTCCATTATAGTAAAGCACTTTGTGACTTCTGAAAAATAACATATTATATAAATGCAAGTTATGTTACACAATTTCAACTGAATATCCACAGAAGCACAGGAAAATCTTTATTACATGATATCCCAGGATTTTATGGATCTCTCACTAAGGTCACAGGAGATGAATGGGAGAATCCCTCCGAAAATCAATGGACAATACTTTTAATGTATATATTTAATTTAATACAATGAGAAATTCTATTTCATGATAACTTACTTCAGGGAGCACCTGGATTTCATTCCTTGGCACAGAAAGCTTCTTGAGATTAGTCAAATATCCAATGTCATGTGGAAGTGATTTGAGTTTATTGTGTGCTAAATGTAGTTCACAAAGATGTTGTAGGAGACAAAGTTTGCTTGGAATGCTCTCCAGTTGGTTGTTGTTCACAGTAAGATATTTGAGCTGTGCCAGCCTGCAAAGCAACATTTATTATTTGTAATGACACAGTGGTCCCCTTTACAGATCATGTCCTTTTTACCAAAAGAAAATCTTAAACTGGTCCTAATTTACCAGACCGTCCTAGGATTCCGTTATTGGTTAAACACTTGTAAACTGTAGAAACTTGTAAACACGATTAACATTATTTTACCTGCATATCTCTTCAGGCAAGGTTGTCAGCTTGTTTTTATTCAGGTTCAAGTTCAAGTTTGTTAAAGTGTACTCTATTGCATTTTTATTTTATTGCAATTAT
Source organism: Hemiscyllium ocellatum (assembly GCF_020745735.1). NCBI lineage: Eukaryota > Metazoa > Chordata > Chondrichthyes > Orectolobiformes > Hemiscylliidae > Hemiscyllium > Hemiscyllium ocellatum. The sequence continues at coordinate 97,785,185 of NC_083404.1, read as the reverse complement.
CCATCACAAGGAATGTGTCTTACACCTAATTTAATAGCATTCAATTTAAACAAAATATTGTTCTGCACATTTCTACATACCCATGTCATTTATACATTGTCTGACAATGTTGGTACATTAATCCAAAAAAGTGGGGTCAAAGTTAATGAGTTAATATCCAGAGTTCCTAATTATCATGGACTGTTTGGAGTTTCAAGAATTGGCTAAAAACACACTATTTAGACATCCCTTCTACCATTTGTATGTAAACACACATGTGGTACTGAAACATGTAAACCAGAAACTTCAGATTTAATTTACAGTAGGTGCTGAGTTACTTTAATCTAAGGGTAAAAAATGAGGTCTGCAGATGCTGGAGATCACAGTTGAAAATGTGTTGCTGGTTAAAGCACAGCAGGTCAGGCAGCATCCAAGGAATAGGAAATTCGACGTTTCGGGCATAAGCCCTTCTAGTCTAAGCCAGGATTTAGTTCATCACTTGTTTGAGAGTAGCCATGTGAAATGTCAGGTGAGGACAGGAAAAAGCTTGCCTGTAATTCAACTATCATTGTCAAACAATTATCAATGGTCACTTCTGGAAACATACAAGAAGATTGGATGTGGTATTCAATTGACAATAAGTGCAGGAGTAGGCCATTCAGCCGTTCGAGCCTACATCACTATTCATTATGATCATGGCTGATCATCCACAATCAGTATCCTGTTCCTGCCTTATCCCCATAACGCTTGATTTCACTATCTTTAAGAGCTCTATCCATCTCTTTGTTGAAAATATCCAGAGACATGGCCTCCACTGCCTTCTGGGGCAGAGCATTCCATATATCTACCACTCTCTGGGTGAAGAAGTTTCAAATGCAGAACAGTGCTGTATCCTATTTGGAATAGATGGAGAGGTGACTGTGGAAATAAACAATTTTTACTTGATGCAACAAATAACAATGTAATAGAAGAATTATTTTACCTGCATATCTCTTCAGGCAAGGTTGTCAACTTGTTTTTATTCAGGTTCAAGAAAGTTAGGTTTTCTAAACATTCTGAAATGACAGAAAGTGTGCATTTTGTAAATGAGAGGAGTATTAAACAAAAGAAAATAGCAAATTATACCAAATCATAGAAACAAAAATTATAGCATAAAATACAACAAATGTTTTAAGGTCTTGCAACATTTGTGAAGAAAAAAGTGTTATCAAATATTTCCAAGAGGATTACGTTTCATCAGAACTCTCTTCACATGTGCTATCAGACCTGCTGGATGTTTGCAGATTTTCTGGTTTTAGGTTTTCAACATCTGCAATGTTTTCTTTTATCTCAAAAATACATATAAGGTTAATCTCGTCTACTCTGGTATCTTCTCCATCTCTACTATGTTACTACATATGAAATTGCAAAGAGAGAGATTTAAAACAGGAGGAATTGATGTCCAGAGAAAGGTTAAGTCCAAGCTGTTTCTACAGCCTTACAATATTTAGATCAGAGTATTGCTGATAAAGTTAAAAGCCTAGGAAACAAATGATCAAAACCACACACTTGATCAAGGAGTACATTGCCCTGAGAGGTAAAATTAACTTTAAAAATGGGTACATATTCAACCTCCAAAACAATATCAATAACTACAGTAGGAAGAAGGTTTAATGAATAAATGAATTTGGAAAATAATAAACTGATATATATTCATCCTGAGTTTCTTTGCATTTTTCTCCTTGTTCTTTTTACCATGCATACATTCCTTCCATCTCTCACACAATACAGAAGTAATTGGAGAAGTTAATCACAAGATTGTGTCATTTTGTATAGTATAAAACCAGTGCAGGAAATGTGAAAAAGTATTCCATTAAGTTGCTGAAAATTTTTTACAATTTTAAAAACTGTAGGAATTCAGAAGAGGCTATCATGTTACATTCCATATCTTAAAAATAAGCTCCCAACTTTCTCATACTTTTAAGATATTCACTCCTCTATGCTAGTGAAATGCACTTTCTCCCAGTGTAATGCCACATCTGATCCTTCTCTACTTAACCCCTCCCTTATCATCAAATCCTATCTTCTCTCAGCTTCATACTTCCACCTTACCTTCTTTGTACTGTGCCAAACCTACTTTGTGAAAGCAAGTTGTTTCTCTTCACTTACACTTGGGATAACTTCATCAAATAAAACTCCCAATCCTTGTTAATAATGGGCAATGTTTGGTGGAATGGAAGAAAGGTGTAATGGAACAAAGGTAAAAGTCAAGAGGTGGGTGAAAAGAAGGTCAAGGGTTTGAGGCTGATGATTAAAGTGGGTAAGAAATTAATTTTGAGAAGAACACAGGAACAGTGCAGTACAAGTGTTTCAATCTGGCACAGCATGGACTGGAAGGTGGTGGGGGGGCGGGAGGGGTGAAACGATTGAGTTTGTTACTAGTTAAAACTGTTGTCTACACTTTGGGATAAAAGATTAACTTTTGTTTTGTAAAAGACTTGTGATACTAATTTCCAGATAAAAAATCCCAAAGAACTGAGGACGTTAGTAATCAGAAACAAAATCAAAAACTGCTAGAAAAACTCAGCATGTCTGGCAACAGCGAAAGCAGAGTTAACGTTTTGGATCCAGTGACCCTTCTTCATGTTCTGAAACATTAACCTGAAGTATTAACTCTGCTTTCTTCTGAGGATGACAGAACTGTTCTAAGAAGAATGGGATCATGGAAAATAATAGTAGACATTGTATCTTTCAATGTTCCATACTTTTCTATCCTTAATCTTGTAAATTTATGAATATATACTGAAGCGTTGAGAATATATAAACCAGGTCGTCAATATTAATGAAAGCAAAAGCAGACAGGTCAGTTGTGCGTGCTTATATATTATTTCAGTTTTAGAGCACTTATTTTTCTTTCCTTCTATGTTCATATTTGTCTCATTGCTCAAGACAGTCAACAGAGTATGAAACTGCAGCATTAGTAGGAAAAGAATCAATCATGGCTACTTGTGATAAACCAGCTAAACCACTGGGCTCCAATCATTGACCTTTCTTTATTTCTGCAAGTAGAAATATTTTCAAAAGTTCAAACCCATAGATTAGAAAGGAAAACATCTTGAAATTACATTTGGCTCTGAAATGAAATGAACAAGAATTGCAATACGATCTAATATTCACCTCACTTGCACACAAATTGAACAATATTCATAGTTAATTACAAATCAGAAGAGAATATTTGGCTTAAATAATTGCAAGTGACAGTGTAATGACAGTGGAAAGTTTTTTCAAAAACTGGAAACCATGTTACCTAATGTATTGTTGATACTACCTGTCTTTTGCTATCTTTCACTGCAAAATGGGAGCATAATTCTTGTAAGACCACCCAAGCCAGACAAGTAGAAAGGATCCAGATTAAAGATTCACTGGTTCTCCAGATAGGAGGCTCCAAATCAGACTGACAATGTCTGGGTAGAATAACTTTTATTGCAGATCCAAACAGACATGCAATTAAAATAACATTTGAAAAACCATAATCTGCCAGTTGTTAGGCAAGATAATACTCTTGACTAAACAGAGATATATTATTCTTGATAGTGGTGGAAAAAATGATTTCCCTTCAGCCAAAAGGCACAAGTGACTCTAATTTTGAGTCTCACACTATCCTGTAACCCTGTACAACTTAACTCAGATTTAGAAATAACGGAATAAGGCAAGTGATAACGTTAAATACTTTAATATGTTGAATACTGTCAGCGATAGTGTGCAGTTCAAGAGTTACTATTGAATAATTATTTAATTGCATGGATTTCTGTCTTTTTCATGTGTAGATCAGTCAAAGTATGGAAACCTATTGTACTCCACACACATTTTCACCACTGAGGTAAAAGGGGATCAGCGTATGTCTCTGAAAAAGGCAAGAGCTTCAATAAAACATTTAAACGAGGCCAGAAACAACCTGCACACAATTACCTGCTTATAGATGACAGTGACCTTAAGTTTCTAAGAACAGTGAAGAAATTGAAACTTATTGAATGGTCACTGGAAAGTACTTGGAACAAGTTGCAAGTCATTTCAGCACTTTTTTTTTGTTTTGTCTATCTGTTGCCATTTATTTTGTGAATTTGGTGTGTTAACTGTCATTAGTGCTGTGGAACTAACCACTCCCAGCTAATGGTTGGGATAGTGTGCTGCCACCAAACATCCTTTCTACTTTTTTAAATAAAACTTTAAACAAGTTAGAAGGACTCTAGTGGGCATTGTGACAAACACAAAATGAAATGGTCAATAGAAACCTTGAAAGTTGTGACAGAAGCTTATCAAAATTAAATCAAAATATCGTTGCTATCGGTGATGAAGCATCCTATCCCCTGCGGTGCCCAACATTGTACCAGTCGACAGTCCATGCTCCCTCTCAGTGAGCACCTGAGACATGATGATGGAAGAGGTTCAGTCAGGAACGACAACCCCCTCCACATCCTGCTACTTGAATCCCAGACACAGGTCACGGAGGAAGCTGTCCATCTGTCTACTCCCGTCTACACATCGTGCCCATCTACTGGAAGTACGGGCTGAAGTGCAAACAAAGTTTTTAAAGTAGCCCCTTTAGGAAGCCAAACAGGGGCTAAAAACAAAAAGTATTTCCAAATAAATATGGTGTTTTTTTTCCAGGCCATAAAGCTACATGTGGAGATCTACTTAACCTTTTATTATATAAGACTGCCATAAGGAACAGGAGAAAGTGAGGACTGCAGGCGCTGGAGACCAGAATCGAGAGTGTGGTGCTGGAAAAGCACAGCTGAGTGTGGTGCTGGAAAAGGTCAGGCAGCATCCAAGGAGCAGGAGTATTGACATTTTGGGCGTAAGCTCTTCATCAGGAATGAGGCCCGTAGTCCAAATGCAACAGTGTACAACCCAAGTCTCCAACGGAAAGGACTCCGTTCTGGTGGGCTCTCCATGGCATATTTCTGCTGCTGAAAGGTAGGATGTAAGCCATAGCCAAGTGATGAACAAATGTGAGGAAGTGGCAAGTTTGCAGCTGCAGCAGCCTATTTTATACAGCTACCATTGGAGTACCATTTTGAAGGACACAGAATGAATTTCACAGACAGAACTCAAATTGTGGGGCATGTGTAGAGTCTCCCACCAACCCTCCTCCTCTAAAAAGAAAGGACCAAGTGTGGAGGCTTGGTGAGGTAAGGCTTTTGTGTTTTTTCCATTTTTTAATCTTTCTTGGTAACTTAAAGCAAACAGGATGGAGGTTAGGGCAGTTGCCTGCTCCTCTTGCAGGAGGTGGTAAGGGTCACCACTGGTGTCCCTGCTGACTTCACCTGCAAGAAGTGGACCCAACTCTAGCCCTACATAGACCGCATTAAGGAACCTGGGCTGAAGCTGGATGAACTTCGAATCATTTGGGATGCTGAGGGGGTGAAAGAGAAGAGTTATATGGAGGTAGTCACATCTAAGTTACAGGACAAATATAGCTGGGTGACTGTCAGGAGAGGGGAAGGAAATGGTCAGATAGTGCAGGGAGCCCCCCTGATGGTCTTCCCCTCAATTATAATAAATTTACCGCTTTGGATAGTTTTGGGAGGAGCTTACCAGGGGAATGCCACAGCGGTCAGGTGTCTGGCACTGAAGCTGGCTATGTGGCTCAGTAGGGAAGTGGAGGCGGGGGGGAATAGAAGACCAATAGTGATAGGTAAGCCAATTGTGAGAGGAAAAGGCAGGAGATTCTGTGGTCGTGAGTGAGACTCCGAGATGGTGTGTGGCCTCCCAGTTGCCAGAGTAGAAGATGTCTCAGATCGAGTCTACAGGCTTCTTAAGTGGGAGGGGGAGCAACCAAAAGTAGTGGTACACATTGGTATCAATGACATAGGCATGGAAAGGGAGAAGGACTTGTAAGGAGAATATAGGGAGTTAGGTTGGAAGCTGGAAGGCAGGTGAGTAATCCTAGCAGTAAAGCTAGGAATAGAGTGAGTGCAGATGAACACACGGCTATAGGGTTGGTGTAGCGGGGAGGCCTTCAGATACGTGAATCATTGAGATATTTTCTGAGGAAGGTGGGATCTGTACAAGAAGGACCAGCTGCACTTGAACTAGAGGGGTACAAAGATTCTGGGCAGGAGGTTTGGTAGACCTCTTCAGAAGGGTTTTAAATGAAATTGGCCAGGAGGTGGAGGTGATGGAAACCTGAGCTACGGATCAGATGATGGTGTAGGTTGTGAACAGATAGATACAGTGTGCAGAAAGTCTGTGAGGAGGGATAGGCACTTGATAGCACAATGTGCAGTCAGTATGATTGATTGAAGTGTGTCTATTTTAATGCAAAAAGTATCAGGAATAAGGTTGACAAACTCAGAGAACGGATCAGTACTTGGAACTATGATGTTGCAGCCTTTGCAGAGTCTTGGATATCACAGGGGCAGGAATGGTTGTTGGATGTTCCAGGGTTTAGATGTTTCAAAAGGAATAGCGTGGGGAAGGTAAAAGAGGTGGAGGAGTGACATTGCTTATTAGGTAAGGTATCATAGTTGCAGAAAGGGAGATCATTGAGGAGGGTTTGTGTACAGAGTCAGTATGGGTGGAAGTCAGAAACAGGAAAGGAGCAGTCACTTTATTGGGAGCTTTCTACAGGCCCCCCAATAGCAACAGAGACACAGAAGAGCAGGTTGGGAGGCAGAGTTTGGAAATGTGCAGAAGTAGCAGGGTTGTTGTCATGGGTGACTTTAACTTTCCAGTATTGATTGGAACCTACTTAGTTCAAATAGTTTGGATGGAGCAGTTTTTGTCAGGTGTATCCAGGAAGGGTTCCTGCCGCAATCTGTAGAAAGGCTGACTAGAGTGGAAGCCATACTAGATTTGGTGCTTGGCAATGAATCATGCCACATGTCAGATTTCTTAGTGGGAAAACATTTCAGTGATCGTGATCGCAGCTCCATGACCTTCTGCATAGTCATGGAGAGAGATAGGAGCAGACAGTATGGGAAAGCATTTAATTGGGGGAGGAAGAATTACAATTCTATTAGGCAGGAACTGGGAAGCCTAGACTGGGAACAAATGCTCTCAGGGAAATGCACAACAGAAATGTGAAGGCTGTTTACGAAACACCAGGTGATAGTGCTGGAGAGGTTTGTCCTACTGAGGCAAGGAAGGCATGGTAGGTTGAAAGAACCTTAGGTGACAAGGGATGTGGAACATCTTGTCATCAGGAAGAAGTGATTTTAAAGTTGAGGGGGCGAGGATTGGACAGGAATTTAGAGGGTTACTAAATAGCAAGGAAGGGATTGAAGAATGGACTGAGGAGTGTTAGAGGCGGGCATGAAAATGTTTTAGCGGGTCAAATTAAGGAAAACCCTCAGGTATTCTACACTTATGTGAGGAACAAGAGGATGGCCAGAGTGAGGATAGGACCAGTCAGGGATAGTGCATGGAACCTGTGCATGGAGTCAGAGGAAGTAGGGGGAGTCCTGAATGCATACGTTGCATCAGTATTCACGACTGAGAGGGACTTTGACGCTTCTGAGGACAGCGTGAAACTGATATGCTGGAACATGTTGATGTTTGGAAGGATGATATGCTGAAAATTTTGAAAAACGTAAGGATAGATAAATCCCCGGGCCAGATGGGATATACTCTACTGCACTCTTTGGCGATGATCTTTGCGTCCTCATTGTCCACTGAAGTACTGACAGATGATTGGAGGGTAGGAAATGTTATTCCCTTGTTTATGAAAGTGAATATGGATAATCCTGGGAGTTATAGATCAGTCAGTCTTATGTCAGTGGTGGGCAAAGTATTGGAGAGGATTCTGAGAGACAGGATTTACAATTACTTAGAAAACCACAGTTTGAGTAGAGGTAATCAGCATGGCTTTGCAAGGGGGAAAATCATGCCTTACAAACCTTAATTCAATTCTTTGAGGATGTGACAAAACACATTGATGATGGTACAGCAGTGGATGTGATTTACAATTGATAAGGGTCCCATTGTAGGTCATTCAGAAAATAAGGAGGCATGGGGATACAGGGAAACCAGTCTGTCTGGATACAGAATTGGCTATCCCATAGAAGACAGAGAGTGCTGATAGAAAATGTTCAGCCTGGAGCTCGGTGACCAGTGGTATTCAACAGGGATCAGTTCTGGGACCTCTGCTCTTTGTGATTTTTATAAATGACTTGGATGAGGAAGTGGAAGGGTGGATTAGTAAGTGTGGCGATGACACGAAGCTTGGTAGAGTTGTGGATAGTGTGGAGGGCTGTTGTAGGTTGTATCAAGACATTGACAAGTGTTGATAAGTGGTAGACGGAGTTCAACTTGGAAAAGTGTGAAATCATTCACTTTGGATGGTATAAATTGAATGCAGAATACAGAGTTAAAGGCAGGAGTCTTGGCAGTGTAAAGGAACAGAGGGGTTTCTTAGTCCATGTCTATAGATCACTCAAAGTTGCCACGCAGATTGATAGGGTTGTTAGGAAGATGTATGGTGCGTTGGCTTTCATGAACAGGGGGATTGAGATTAAGAGCCGCGAGGTTATGCTGCAGCTCTACAGAGTCCTAGTTACACTACACTTGGAATATTATGTTCAGTTCTGGTTGCTTCATTATAGGAAAGATGTGGAAGCTTTAAAGAGGGTGCAAAGGAGATTTACAAGGATACTGCCTTGACTGGAGGGCATGTCTTATGAAGAAAGGTTGAGGGAGCTCAGGCTTTTCTCATGACAGCGAAGAAGGATAGAGGTGACTTGATAGAAGTGTACAAGATGTTGAGAGGCATAGAGTAGATAGCCAGACATTTTTCCCAAGGTGGAAATGTCCATCACAAGGGGGCATAATTTTAAAGTAATTGGAGGAAGGTTTACAGGAGATGTCAGAGGCAGATTATTTACTCGGAGAGTGATGGGTACATGGAATGTACTGTCTGTAGTGGTAGTAGAGTCAGATACATTCGGGACATTTAAGCAACTGTTGGATAAGCACATGGAAGTTAATACAATGAAGGGTATGTAGGTTATTCTGATCTTAGAGTAGGATAAAAGGTCAGCACAACATTGAGGGGCTGAAGGGCCTGTATTATGCTGTATTGTTCTATGTAGATCCTGAGGGATCTGGAGTTAATGTTAATGTTAATTCCAAAACTAACAGGAGTCAAATGCTCTGGAAGCTCACCGTATTTCAGAATTACCTCGATTCTCTGTTTGTGTTTGGTGTTGTATAACAGTCATGAGGCTCGGAATGGCTAGGGTTATACACTGAACATTGCCCACTGTTTGAACAGCCAATTGTACAGGCATCATCCTGAGCTCTCTCCTCCACCAACTACCTAATATCTCACTGACAGAGGAACCAGTTCCTAAACAACGGTTCACTAGAGAGAGCGCTCCAATGTGAGGCTCAAACCTTGGTCAGTTCAGATAAAAGACTTGAAATTCCTGGAGGAAGTTCCGAGGACACATCCACTCCACAAACAGGAAATATATGAAGTAATTGAAGCCACACACAATGTCAGCATGTTGCACCATCTTAGAGAAGGTTCATCATAAAGGTAACACTGCAGAGTCTGAAGATGGAAAATTGCTATCTGGATGCAGAGACAAATCAACGTCTGACCTCTCTTCCCAAGCCGGAGGTTCAGTGTCTCAGCAGTGACCTAATATTGCTTCATGCCCCAGAAAAACACAATTAGTTTTCTCTATGTTTATGACAAACTCTGAGGGAGGGAATAAAGTGACTAGCCAGTACCACAACATGGTAACAATCAACTCATTTTGGACCACCTCTCAACTCCTAAAAGGAAACACTGGAGCAGTCCTGACTAGCATCCTAAGTGAGTTGCCACCTTGGTTTCCAATTCACGCTAATTTGCAGACCAGGATTCATAAAAACTAGGAGTAGGCCATTTGAGCCTGCTGTACCATTCATTTGGCCAAAGCAGATCCTCTATTTCAATGCCATATCCCACTTGCTCCCCATAACCCTTCAGGACTTTAAAATATGAAAAAATCTCTCTCTCTTCCTTGAATATATTCAGTGACTTGGCCTCAATAATCTTCAGTGGTACAGAATTCTACAGAATTCTTTTGAGTGAAGAACCTCTTCCTTGTCTCAGCCCTAAATGGTCTCCCACATATCCTGAGAGTGTGTTCCCTGGTTTTAGACTTCCCAGCTAGAAAAAGCATTCTCTTTGCACTGAGTCTGTCCAGCCCAGTTGGAATTTTATACATTTCAATCAGATCCCCTTTCATCCTGCTGAACTTTAGTGAATACTAGACCAGTCAAACAAACCTCTCCTCACAGAACAGTCCTGACATCCCCAATAACAGCTGAATGAACCTTTGCTGCACTTCCTTTCTTAGGTAAGGAAAGCAAACCTTAGGTGTGGTCCTGTGTAACTGCAGCAAGACATTCCTACTTCTGAACTCAAACCCTCTTGCAATCAAAGTCAATATACATTTGCCTTTCTAATTGTTTGCTCTGCGTGCTGTCTCCTTTCATGAACTTGTGTGCAAGGACCCAGATCCCTTAGTATTATCCACATTTCCTTATATATCACTATTTATCTTTGTCTTTCTGTTTATCACACCAGTACATAACGTCACATTTAGCCACATTGTACTGTGTCTACCATGTGCTTGTCTACTCACTCAACAATTCCTTTCTGAGCCCATAACCATTTCACAATGCTGATGGCTCCAATATTTTAACAACTTAACAATTTCTATCCAAACTCTCCTGACTTGGAAGCTTCATAAACTAAAACACTTCAGCTAAAGTAACTGGTTTCCCCTCTAAAAGCTTGTTTCTCTCTTCTGAACAGAGACCTTGGGCTTTCTGTTCTGAAGTCAAAACTGAAACTAATAGCTTAGATGAAGCTTTCATAAACTCAATGATGTAAACATTTATCCATTAATACCACACGGGGCTTTGCCAGGAATTTGGCTGAAGTCACATGCCTTCTTGGAATTGATACAATTTGATAATTGTTTCCAATAGCTTTCAAGTCTGTTATGACCAGAGCCCAGGCAAGACAGTTTGGTTCTAGATGAAACATCACAAACTGTTACACTCTCAGATGAGAAGCAATGAACTGGCTCCCCTTCTTTATTTACCTATCCCATTGGTTGGATGTAACAAAGTTAATTTAAAAAGGTTCCCTTCCTGTGAATATCTTTCTTCCAGACCTAAAAGTAGCCAATATAACTGGGCTTTCTTCAGTTAATAAATAGAGATTTTTTTAAAAATTACTACAGCAGAAGAAGAATCAGTAACACAAAATAGGTTATAAATAAGGACACCCAAAAAGAAAGAGGTTTAGAAAATATACAGGGTGGTTACAAGGAGATAGTTCTTCGACTGTAACCTTCACGGCACACTAATACTTGATCCAGGCAGATACCCACAAGAGTCCTAATAACACACTCCAGTAGAGGTGAAACTGTCTTTATAACCCTGTCCTGGTATCTTCTTCAAAGGAAAAAAGACAATCTGTGTCTACAGTTTGGACAAAATCCACAGAGGGTCATTTTTCTATTGAGCATCAGCCCCTCTTTATCATTGTAGTCTCAAGAGATTTCAGTAATGATCACAAGATGTTTTGACATGCCCCTTCGCCTTTCTTTGGAAAACCTTTTGTTTAAAGCTCCACTCACATCACGAATATGGCATCCAAAGAATCTCTCTCTCTCTCCAGAAGCCACATTATTTACATCTGTACCATTATGGGCTGTATCAAACGTTTTTTTGTAAAAACGTTTATGGACAAACCTGTTTAGAAGAAAATCATCTTCTTGGAACTAACCCATTTCTGTCAGTATCTACCTTCAAATCCAAATCACTACGCACATTATACACCTTTCAATATAAGGGAACTGAAGATCATTGAGCTAAAGAAATAGCTATTGCCAAAGTGAAGGAAGGGGAATGAACAAGAAGCTAGAGATCAAAAGAATGATGGGATTAAGGATTAGCTGTAAGGCTAGGGGAAGTTACAGAGAAAGTTAAATATGAAGTCAAGTACGTATTTGGAGTAGAGTCATAGAGATGTACAGTATGGAAACAGACCCTTCGGTCCAACCTATCCATGCCAACCAGATATCCCAACCCAATCTAGTCCCACCTGCCAGCACCTGGCCCATATCCCTCCAAACCCTTCCTATTCATATACCCATCTATTAACTGTTGCAATTGTACCAGCCACTACCACTTCCTCTGGCAGCACATTCTATACACGTACCACCCTTTGTGAAAAAGTTGCCCCTTAGGTCTCTTTTATATCTTTCCCCTCTCACCCTAAACCTAGACCCTCTAGTTCTGGACTCCCTGACCCCAGGGATAAGACTTTGCCTATTTACCCTATCCATGCCCCTTATAATTTTGTAAAACCTCTATAAGGTCACCTCTCAGCCTCCGACGCTCCAAGAAAAACAGCCCCAGCCTGTTCAGCCTCTCCCTATAGCTCATATCCACCAACCCTGGCAACATCCTTGTATATCATTTCTGAACCCTTTCAGGTTTCACAACATCTTTCTGATAGGAAGGAGACCAGAATTGCATGCAATATTCCAACAGTGGCCTAACCAATGTCCTGTACAGCCGCAACATGACCTCCCAACTCGTGTACTCAATACTCTGACCAATAAACGAAAGCATACCAAACACCTTCTTCACTATCCTATCTACCTGCGACTCCATTTTCAAGGAGCTATGAACCTGCACTCCAAGGTCTCTTTGTTCAGCAACACCCCCTAGGACCTTACCATTAAGTGCATAAGTCCTGCTAAGATTTGCTTTCCCAAAATGCAGGACCTTGCATTTATCTGAATTAAACTCCATCTGCCACTTTGCAGCCCATTGGCCCATCTGGTCAAGATCTTGTTGTAATCTGAGGCAACCCTCTTCGCTGTCCACTACACCTCCAATCTTAGTGTCATCTGCAAACTTACTAACTGTACCTCTTATGCTCGCACCTAAATCATTTATGTAAATGACAAAAAGTAGAGGGCCCAGCATCGATCCTTGTGGCCCTCCACTGGTCACAGACCTCTAGTCTGAAAAACAACCCTCCACCGCCACCCTCTATCTTCTACCTTTGAGCAAGTTCTGTATCCAAATGGCTAGTTCTCCCTGTATTCCGTGAGATCTAACCTTGCTAATCAGTCTCCCATGGGGAACCTTGTCGAGCGCCTTACTGAAGTCCATATAGATCACATCTATCGCTCTGCCCTCATTAATCCTCTTTGCTACTTCTTCAAAAAACTCAATCAAGTTTGTGAGACATGATTTCCCACACACAAAGCCATGTTGACTATCCCTAATCAGTCCTAGCCTTTCCAAATACATTTACATCCTGTCCCTCAGGATTCCCTCCAACAACTTGCCCACCACCGACGTAAGACTCACTGGTCTATAGTTCCCTGGCTTGTCCTTACCACCCTTCTTAAACAGGGGCACCACGTTAGCCAACCTCCAGTCTTCATCCAAGGAGGAGGACGGGAAAAAATTCTGGCTGTAACAGCTGCTCCTTTTTAGAAGTATTTTAGGTGCTGGAGGTGATTTCCTAGAATTCCAGGAGCAGCAATTACTAGTTTATATGCTGTTGCATTGTTTTGGAACTATGGGGAAAAAAAGTCAGAACAACAGCAGTTTTAAAAGAGAGAAGAACAGATAAAGGAAGCACATGGTGAGGTCAATGCAGGAGAGAAAGAGAGAGAACCTGCACAGCTATTGCCTTTGCCATTTGAATTCATGTATTGCTGGAAATCGGAGTGCATCTTGGAAAATTAACAAATAGTCAAATTCACAATTGACCTTGGAGAAACTGTTGGGCGAAGTTCATAGCACAGAACCAAAGAAGATAATCGTTGTTTTAAATGTGACCTACAGAGAATATGTAGTAGTGAGTAAAGTGGGTTCTTTCTTGATTTTATGATTTTATGATTTTGGAGATATGTCTCTTGATTAAACTTAAAATATAAGCTGTAACTATTAATTTAACGTGGGGCAGTGAAGGCGGGCATAAACCGCCCTGTGTTTACCATGGAGCAAGGCCCACATCGGGAAAACCAGCCATATCCATTTTAAGCCAGCAGTATCCATTTTAAGACAGCAGCTGCCAGCCCGACCACGTGATCGGGAGAAGGGGACCCAAAGACAGATCCAAATACACACCAGACCAGACACTAGTCAGGACTCCAGACAATGGTCATGATTCACAGATTGAAACCCACCTTATAATCTTGTCAAGGCTCCAACTGACACACACCCATAACCTGATCATGCAAAACAGTCCTACACAAAAGGATGAACCTAACACATTGGAAGTAACAAAGGGGGGTGCTAGCCTCCAGCCCTCACGGAGAGACAAGCAGATAGCACCCGGACCCATTCACATAAAAATAAACAACACACCTTTTGTGTGTGCTGCCGACTCTCCGAGGACGGCAGGAAGCTTGACATTCACACATACTCCAGCCATGAGAACCACCATTCACACTCATTCATACCCAATCTCCTACATCCTGACTCATGAAGTATATAACTTGTAACATCGCACGGGAAACATTAGAACAATCAAGATTCAAAACCTCGGTTGGTCTCCACCGGCATTACATACAATAAAGTTACTGATTGTCAAACCGCACTCTGGGCTCGGACTGAAGATCATTTCATCCGCGCTAACAATTGGGGGTTTCGTCCTGGTTAACGATGGCTGCTGGACCCCTGCAACGGCACTGGGTGAGTATCTTTACTCTTTTACTTCTCGTGTAAAAGTCTCCCAGTGCTCCGCAGGGGACTTCACTGCCGGCCGTTATCTGAATCTGTGAACAGAGTGGGGTCCGGCTGTCAGGTAACGACAGAGTACTCTTTAAAAAGTGTGTGTGTGCCTGGGTGAGTGATCCTTCGCGGGTGGGTGATTGGGGTCGCGAAGCACTGGTAAAGGTGTGCATGAGACTGTTTTAATTTTCGTTTACTGTCATTTATTGTTGACGTGTTCCAGTGACTGAGGGACTGAATTTCCCTGGACCGACGACTTTAAGTACGAGACCCCGACAGATTGACCCCCTGTGTAAAACACCGACAAACAAAGCCTTCCTGGATAACCTCTGCGGTGGGAATTCAGGGGATCCCATTGTACGTTGAGCCCGGTTTTTATTTTTGCGCTATTCCTTGAGTCCGCGGTAGGGTCTGGAAGGCCTACGCACGCGACAAGACAGCAAGTCCTCCAAACCAGCCCGACGAGCGGAGCCTCTGGGCCAAGTTTTCGCCCATTGCTTCCGCAGTCCCGGGTGGTGGCCGCTGTGGGATTAGCGCAGAGACGTCTGAGTTCACGTCCCCCCGCACGCGGGCCCCTGGTTCACGCCCGGTGCCGGCGGATACACACGGCCACTGAACTTCAGACGGTGAGAGAAAGACTCTCAGTTTTTTTTAGGTTGCACGCCCTGGTACAGGCCCACGCCTCGCCCTTTTTATTTCATTTTTGTTTTTTAAGTGGTCTGCGCTCAGCCGTTTCCCCCCTTGCACGTGGGCCCCTGGTTCACGCCCGGTGTTCGCGGGGCACGCACGTTCGTTGGGCGTTAGGCGGTGAGAGTGAGACTCACAGTAACCCGGGGTCGCGCGATCGGGTATAGACACGCGCCCCATTTGTACCTAACCCACACCTGCCTTCGTCGACCCGGAGGGCTAGGGTCCGATTTCAGCGAGTGGGCTCCCCGACTGGGAGGTGAATAAGTTAGCGCCAATTACATCTCTTGCGCTCCTATGCTGGTAGTTTTTTTATTTCCAAGTCTTCTTTCCATTACGCCCGCTGCGCCCCACCCCCCCCCCCACCCCCCCACCATGGCTGGCCGCACGGCCGGCGATTTAGAATGGGGGCCAGAAGGCTCCCTTACTCGTTTCATAGCCGACGAGAATAAAAAGGTCACCAAGGCTATGCTCCGATCGGGCTGGCGGCCCGCCGATCCGCTGGATGCCCACGGGAGTGGTGGGCCCGCCAGAAAAGGGATAAATACGAGAAAGCCTGCGTCCTTGTGCTTCAGGCACATGTTAGGCTTGCTGGCAAGGTCCAACTATACGTACAAGATAAGCAGAAACAGGCCTCAGGACACCTCGAAGCCCAGGCGCTTGCCAATCGTACAATCCTACCGACATTATCTGAGCCTCCAAGTGCCCCGCCGTCCCCCACCTGGGACTGGGAGGAGCTCGTGGACAACACAGGCCCCCGGGAATCACACGCAAGCCTAGCTCGTGCCGCCCTGGTTAAAGTAGAATATACCCCCGGAGGTGGGGAGAGGGGGAGGCCAATGTCACAAACCCACAACCCCCGTCTCCTTAACCCCGGGTGATGCCATGAAACTCCTGGACTGGCTCCCCATCCTTAAGCTCCGCCACAACAATGCTGAATTTTGGCAGCGGCTTAGGGAGATGCAAATCTGCCACAACCTTCACAATAGGGACGTGGCCAGTCTGGTCCGGACCAAACTCCCAGAGAACCTGTGGTCCAGGCTTCAACCCGCGCACCAGAATAGGTCCTGGTGCGCCGACCTCAGCGACAGCCGTCGCGAGCAGAAGGCCGCCCTTGCGGACTTTAAGGCCGACGTCAGCAAGGCTCTCGGCCACATACCGGTCGACTGGAACGCCATTGTGGCCATCACCCAGAAACCCGGCGAGGGTGCTCAGGAATATGGGGTCAGTAAGTTCGAGGCCTTCCAGGCGCATAGCAGGATCCCTGATGCTGACAGGCAGAACCCCGCATTTATCCAGCTATATAAGGACGGGTTGGGCCCCACACACCAGGCTGTCCTCCGGACAGGCCTGGTACCCTACGTCTCTTTCACGGAGCTCGAGAATTGGGCCATGTCCCTCGATAACCAAGCCCCGGCCACCATTGCAGCACTTTCGACTCCCGAGCCGCTCGTTTGCTACCGCTGCAGACAGACGGGTCACTACAAGGTTAACTGCCCGTTCTCCTTCCGACGCCCCGGAGACCCCAACTTGGGAGGGGGCGGCCCCGGCCAGTGCAGGGATAACCCGGGTCAGCACCGGGGCCGTTCCCCACCGCGGCATGCCCACCGTCGGCGCCCCTCACGCCCCAGTGAACAGGGAACCCCCGAGCAGGGAACCAACAGCGACCTACGGCCACAAAAACCCCACAAACCCCCCAGCCCTAGCCCGAAGCCTTCCGCCCCGACTGGGATCAGCTCAGTTGCGGGCAACTGCTCGAGCTCTTACAGCTACTTGCCCAGCGTAAGGACTGAGTAGCTTCGGCCCCCGCCGAGGGAGCCGACCCCCGTATCTGGGTTTCTGCATCGCTTGGGGGCCGCCGATGCAACATTTTGATGGATACGGGGGCGTCAGTCTCCCTCACCAACCTCGGCCTCCCCTCCACCCATCACTCCATTTCCATCACGGGGGTCGGAGGAAAGCTCGGTTGTGGCCCGCCGTAGCGAGGCCACCCTCTTGGAGATCGATGACATTTTACTCCCCGTCCACTTCTGGGTTTGCCTGAACTCGGAAGAGACGATCCTGGGCATTGACCTGCTGGGCGAACTGGGAGCGGTGGTGGACGCGTTCCACCGGCGCCTCCTATGGACATCCCGCAAATCCCATAAGAGCGCCCTTGAAGATAGATGGGTCCCCACTAGATCGGTCGCTGCACTCGCGCCCTGCGTCCCTATCACCCGGGACTGGACCGGAGACTTCACCTTCGGAACAGACTGCCAGTTGGTCCTGGAGGTCTGGGCCACGAGCAAGCAGGACTGCGACCTTGTCCGTTCCCCTCCCGAGCGGATACTCGGCCCTGTACACCCCCCGCACCAACAGTACCCGATCAAACCCGAGGCGCTGCGCGCCATGGAGACCATTGTGGCCGGACTCACCAGCCGCGGTGTCTTGCGACCCGCGGTGTCCACCACCAACTCCCCCATATGGCCAGTCCGTAAGCCGGATGGGAGCTATCGGCTCACCATCGCACAGGGTCATGAGTCGGACCCTCGAGGAATGCGACCTATTCCCTTTCTTTAGCACCCTCTTACAGTACGTGGACGACCTCCTGATCGCATCCACGGACGCGCGCTCCCACCTGGGAGCCCTGACCACCGTCCAGCGCACCCTCGCCCGGGCAGGTTTTAAAATCAGCCCCACAAAGGCCCAGATCGACCTGGCCACAGTCCGATACCTGGGCCACGATATTAGCCAGGGCAGCAAGACCCTGTCTCCCGATCGTAAGTCGGCCATCGCCAACATGCCACGGCCGGACATGGTCAGGGGAATCCGCCGCGTTATGGGCCTTTTCAACTACTGCCGCGCCTTCAGAGCGCATTTCGCCACCATCGCTGAGCCCATCCAGCGCCTGGTAAAGGGGGGTAGGCCCGGGGCAGAGAGGGTGGAATGGGGCCCCGAACAAGACGATGCCTACTCCAAGCTAAAAACCCACCTCCTCAGTGTCCCGGCCCTGCGCCTTCCCGACCTCTCTAAGCCCTTTCACGTCTTCTATAGCCTGGAAGGGGGGGTTCTATAGCGCCGTGGTCACCCAACTCTCCGGGAACCACATGAATCCCGTAAGGTACTACTCTACTAAGGAGTCCCCGGTTGTGAGGCCGCACTTGACTGCGCCGTGTGGGTGGTCCGTGTGTGCGAGCCGATCACCATGTCCGGTCAGACCTGCACACCGGACAGACTGTAGTGGAGCTCCTGAATACAGGACGCCTCTGAACCGTCTCCGACGCCCGTAGGGCAACCTGGGAGGCAGTCCTCCTCCCCCGGGACCAATCCATTAGAATAGTTAGGGACACGGGAACGAACCCCACGGACGGGATTATAACTGTAGGGGAACCCCACCACTGCCAGGCCGTCATGGATTCGGCTGAGGAAGACTACGTTGCCGATAGTCCTATCTCGGACACCGACCTGGTCCTATACGTTGACGGCTCACGCCGGTTGGTTGAGGGGTCCTACCGGACGGGTTGGGCAGTGGTCGACGACACCGGGGCCACCCGAGAACAGGGGACATTAGACGGTGATACCTCAGCCCAAGTCGCGGAGCTGGTCGCTCTCATGGCAGCGCTCCGCATGGGGGCGGGCAAACGGGTGAATATTTTCACCGACAGCCAGTACGCTTTTGGGGTAGTCCATGACTACATGACAGTGTGGAGCCGCCAGGGTTTCATCACGGCCGGCGGCGGCCAGATAAAACATGAGAACACCGTCCGTGACTTGGTGGCGGCAGCGCGCCTTCCCTTGCTCGCAGCCGTTGTAAAAATCAAGGCGCACCAGCGGGCCACCACCGCCGAACAGTTAGGGAACCATTGGGCCGACCAGGCCGCCAAAGCCGCCGCAGGTGCCCCTCTACACCCCGTACGCGCTGCGCCTGTGAATGAAGTCCGGGACGTTAACGTCCTGGACGTCCAGACTGGCGCTCAGCCCAAGGAAAGGGAGGACTGGAGGGCAAGGGGCACGATCCTCGGCCCCGATGGGGTATGGCGTCGCCACAGCAAGGTAGTGGCCCCCGCAGCCATCAGAACAACTCTGATACAACTACATCATGAGCCCGACCACGCAGGCCGGGAAGGGACCCTTGCGAGGCTGCAGACCGACTGGTGGTGGCCCGGACTTGGCCGCGACGTGGCCAAGCATTGCCGCTGGTGCATTGTCTGCGCCCAACACAACCCAGGGAGGCCCTTGCGCATCCCCATGGCCCACCAACCATGGCCCAAGGGGCCCTGGGAGAACCTCCAGGTCGACTTCACAGGACCCTTGCCCGCCAGCCGCAGCAAGAAGTACTGCCTGGTCATAGTCGACCACTTCACGCGCTGGGTAGAGGCTTTCCCAACACGGGACTGCACATCAGCCACTGTGGCCAGAATCCTGGCATTCGACATCTTTCCGCGATGGGTGGGGTCCCCCTCCAGATTGACTCCGACCAGGGAACACATTTCACGGGACGCGCGATGAAGCTGGCCTGACACCTCCTGGTATCAGGCAGCGCTTCCATGTCCCCTTCCACCCCCAGAGTTCGGGCATGGTCGAATGCATGAACTGGACCCTCAAACTGGCGATCGCGAAAGCGATCGCCGAGACTGGTCAGGGCTGGGTGGACGTCCTGCCCTGCATTCTGATGCACCTCAGAGCCACCCCGGGCCGTTCCACTGGCCTCACTCCCTTCGAACTCATGACGGGCAGGGCCATGCGACTACCCAAGACCGTCATCGAAGGGGGTGAGGACATGGCCCCGCTTAGGGATAGGATGGCCTATTACATCAGACAGCTAGACGCGCAGCTGCAGGCCCTCAGACAGACTGCCCGCGATCAACAGGACATCAGGGACCAAACGAAACAGCAGCAACAACCGCCTCCCCAACCCCTCCCGGGCATTGGGAACAAAGTCCTGGTCCGGGCCGCCCCCGACCGGCCCGGCTTCGCCCCTCGGTGGCTGGGGCTGCACGAGATCATCCTCACCAGCGACACCTGCGCCTGCATCAATATGAAGGGGAAGGGCAGGTGGAAACATTGGTCCCAACTTAAACCTTTCCCCCAGGGCCTGACTGGATGGACGACAAAGACTTAGACTATGGTCCCCGTCCCTAACCACACGGGGCCAATGTGTGGAGTGGCCGGAACATTGGCCCAGCCACCTGACTGGCAGCCACCACCGACTTATCCCCCCACTCACCCGCACTCCCCCGACACGCCTGACGGGATCTTAACACTTTCTCCCCTTACAGCAACAGTGGTGGACGGGTCCGGGAGTGGGAGGGGGGCCTCAGAACGCATGTACGTTTACTAATCATACACCCTGACGAGGGTGTCTCTCTCTCTCTCTCTCCCTTTCTCTTTTCTTTCACAGATCATGTCCCACCGGTGCACCATCCTCCACATCCTCCTCTTCGCCATAGGACTTATACCCTCTTCCTCCGGAGCTCCAGACAACTTCTACCGCCATGGCGTTGCCTTCAACTCATCCAGCGCCATCTGCATCCCTGCGAGGGATAAGCCTGACAAGGTCAACACATTTTTCAACGCCTGGCTGGAGGTCCTCCCGGACATACAGACAGTCTGCCTACGCTGCACATCGGAGCGCAACCCATGACGTGCAGAGGCTATGGACCTAGGGGGGTGCATGTTTGGAACAATGTGCGTTATGCCTGATGACCTCGCCTCGGCCCCGGCCTTCGACGCGTTCGCGATACGGGATCTGTCCGTTTGCGGTTACTATGAGCCGACCAATGCCCCCGTGATTTCTCTATATTTGTGTTTCCCGCGCCCCCCCCCCCCCAAACCACACCACCAACAACCACGACTCCCGAGATACTACCGTGCCCCTCTCTGAGGCCGGGGTCCGCAGGGGGACTGGTATTATGGGAGGAGGGGGAAGTCCTTTATGATAACGTCTGACATGAGGTCGTGCCCGTGCTGATCATTATCTCGGGCATCCGGGTACCGGACTATTGCACAGCGCAGGTACGCAGCCTATACACCATGATGGGAACAGAGGTGATAGAGAGGGCGATAGATGCCATGGGGGCAACCCACTATCGAACCGACATACACAACACACAACGACGCAGACGGGACATTATCAGTGCCGCCCTCACAGGACTCAACACAGGAACATCCATGGTAAACTCCCTAGATATCCAGGGCCTTAACGAGAAAGTCGAACAGCTAAAAGGGGTGATGAGAGACCTGTTAGCAAGATCCCTCACACACCAGGCAGAACAGGCATTTCTCGAGGAAGAGGGAGCACACATTCAGCTCGATGGCATCGCAGTCCTTGAGACACATGCCCACACTATCAACCGCCTTATTGATCGGGAAAGGGAGAACACGGCCCACATTCAGGAGGGGCAGCTGTGCCATGCGTATGGCCTGTGGATGGTAGCCCAGATCCGACATAACCTGGATCAGATACAAAGCGGGGAGGTGCCCAACTGGATCGATAGCACCAAACTGGCCTCAGTCACAGGACGCTCTGGGCCGCTTGATAGCCGGACCCTGAAGGGAATGACCCGGGTGTACCCGGTGATTCCCGACTGTGAGGTCAGTGAGGCAACAGGAGTTTGGATGGTCCTCCTGATCCCAGTGGTCACCCCGGGGTCTGGGCCATTTCCCCTGTTCCACATCAAAAACATTGGAGTAATACGGGAAAACGCCTCCCTCAAATATATTTTGGCACACGACACAGCCATCTCCCGAGACGGCGCTGTGTACGGGTGCTGCTTGCAGGCTGCAAACAGCGAGGGGCAATCACAATCTGCCCTCACCCCTTACGGCAGAGTGAAACAGCGGAGTGCGGGTTCAACCGTACACAGGGCTGCACCCTTGAGATCGAACCCACGGGCCCTCACTTCACTAGGGTGGGGTATGGTGGGAGGGGACAATATTGTGTCTCTACCCTTGAAACGTCCTTTTGGTTCAACGGACTGCAATGCCCGATTCCCCAGCACGAGTTCTGCTTTACCCCTAGGTGCCCAGTGACGATTGGACAAGCCATATCTCGGAGGTCCGACGTCGGGACCCCGAGTCTATACAGGCAGCCGACAGATTCAGGAACACCCTTAGGGAGTACCAGGAGCCCGAACAAGCCCCCATTCCACACTTGGCCGAGGTCTTGCGAGAACTTAGGACCCGGGTGGGACACTCAGTAAAATTATACCATCAATTACAAGCCCATATCAAAGACCTAGAGGAAGGTGCAGAGACAGCTCTGCAGACCCAGGGCTGGGCTCAGAGGGTTTGGAACTGGGGCCTAAACGTCAACATACACCCCTGGGTCAGAATCAGCTCCCATGCCATTGTGGGGGTGCAGCTACTGCTCGCTCTGGCCTGGCTCCTGGTGGCATGTCACTCATGCCGCCAACAAAAAAAAAATGAAAGGCCAGAAAGGCTATGCTCCACGCCATATACTCCTGGCGAGTAATCAGACACCACGAGCTCACAGGGCTCGAACTAATGTAACCATCTCCCGGGACTATCCAAAGGCCCCATGACTGCAGCATGACGGCCGACGGAATGTACCGGGCGGGGTAGCAGCTTCTAAGATGTCGGCTTCGGGGGTGTGGACGTGGCCAATCCCTTGCCGAAAGGGGAGACTGAAGGCGAGCATAAACCGCCCTGTGTTTACCATGGAGCAAGGCCCACATCGGGAAAACCAGCCATATCCATTTTAAGCCAGCAGTATCCATTTTAAGACAGCAGCTGCCAGCCCGACCACGTGATCGGGAGAAGGGGACCCAAAGACAGATCCAAATACACACCAGACCAGACACTAGTCAGGACTCCAGACAATGGTCATGACTCACAGATCGAAACCCACCTTATAATCTTGTCAAGGCTCCAACTGACACACACCCATAACCTGATCATGCAAAACAGTCCTACACAAAAGGATGAACCTAACACATTGGAAGTAACAAAGGGGGGTGCTAGCCTCCAGCCCTCACGGAGAGACAAGCAGATAGCACCCGGACCCATTCACATAAAAATAAACAACACACCTTTTGTGTATGCTGCCGACTCTCCGAGGACGGCAGGAAGCTTGACATTCACACATACTCCAGCCATGAGTACCACCATTCACACTCATTCATACCCAATCTCCTACATCCTGACTCATGAAGTATATAACTTGTAACATCGCACGGGAAACGTTAGAGCAATCGAGATTCAAACCTCGTTACATACTTTATTAAAGTTACTGATTGTCAAACCGCACTCTGGGCTCGGACTGAAGATCATTTCATCCGCGCTAACAGGCAGTATTTGTAGAGGAATAAGACGGTGTTATTTTCAGGATCAATAGATTGTGAAGGAGCAAAAATGGCCTTTAATAGAGTGATATGTACGCCTTGTCAGATGTGGAAGTTTAAAAAGAATTTAAGGGTTACTGTAGATTATATCTGTCATAAATGCTGTTGGGTGTGAATTTTATCAGATCAAATGGATCAGTTGGAGAGACAGTTAGAAATGATGACGAATTTGCAGCAATACGTCATGGATAGCAGTTATAGGAAGGGGGGAAAGTCTCAGATACAGTCACATAGATGGGTTAACTCCAGGAAAGGTAAGAGAGGTAGGAAGCTTGTGCAGGAATCTTTTGTGGATATACCCATTTCAAACGGGTATGCTGTTTTGGAAAATGAAAGTGGTGATGTATTCTTAGGGGAATGTAGCACGTACAGCCAAGTTACTGGTATTGAGACTGGCTCAAATGCAACGAGGGGTACGTCAGCTTCCAAGAGCTCAATTGTGTTAGGGGATTCTGTAGTCCGAAGTACAGACAGACGTGTGTGTGGCCAGCAGCAAAAAAGCAGAATGGTGTGTTGTTTCGCTGGTGCCAGGATCAAGGATGTCTCAGAGAGGGTGCAGCAGAATGTTCTCAAGGGGGAGAGGGGCCAGCAAGAGGTCATTGTCCACATTGGAACCAACGACATAGGAAGGGGAAAGGTTGAGATTCTGAAGGGAGATTACAGAGAGTTAGGCAGAAATTTAAAAAGGAGGTTCTCGAGAGTAGTAATATCTGGTTTACTCCCGGTGTTACAAGCTAGTGACGGCAGGAATAGAAGAATAGAGCAGATGAATGGTGCATGGGAGAAGGATTCACATTTTTGGATTATTGGAATCTCTTTCCGGGTAGAAGTGACCAGTACAAGAAGGATGGATTGCACCTAAATTGGAAGGGGACTATATAATGACAGGGAAATTTGTTTGAGCTGCTCAGGAGGATTTAAACTAGTCAGTGGGGGGATGGGACCCAAGGAGATAGTGAAGAAAGAGATCAATCTGAGACTGGACAATTGAGAACAGAAGCGAGTCAAACGGTCAGGGCAGGCAGGGACAAGGTAGAACTAATAAATTAAACTGCATTTATTTCAATGCAAGGGACCTAATAGGGAAGGCAGACAAACTCAGGGCATAGTTAGCAACATGGGACTGGGATATCATAGCAAATACAGAAACATGGATCAGGGATGGGCAGGACTGGCAGCTTAATGTTCCAGGATACAAATGCTACAGGAAGGATAGAAAGGGAATATTTGGGTGGAACTGAGAAATAAGAAAGGGATGATAACCTTATTGGGATTGTGTTCTAGACCCCCTAATAATCAGAGGAAAATTGAGAAACAAACTTGTAAGGAGATCTCAGCTATCTGTAAGAATATTAGGGTGGTTATGGTAGGGGATTTTAACTTTCCAAACATAGGCTGAGACTGCCATAGTGTTAAGGGTTTAGATGAAGAGGAATTTGTTAAGTGTGTACAAGACAATTTTCTGATTCAGCATGTGGATGCACCTACTAGAGAAGGTGCAAAACTTGACCTACTCTTGGGAAATAAGGCAGGGCAGGTGACTGAGGTGTCAGTGGGAAGTACTTTGGGGCCAGCGACCATAATTCTATTATATTTAAAATAATGATGGAAAAGGATAGACCAGGTCTAATGGTTGAAGTTCTAAATTGGAGAAAGGCCAATTTTGATGGTATTAGGCAAGAAATTTCAAAAGCTGATTGGGGGCAGCTGTTCGCAGGTAAAGGGATGGCTGGAAAATGGGAAGCCTTCAGGAATGAGATAACGAGAATGCAGAGAAAGTATATTCCTGTTAGGGTGAAAGGAAAGGGCTGGTAGGTATAGGGAATGCTGAATGACTAAAGAAATTGAGGATTTGGTTAAGAAAAAGAAGGAAGCATATGTAAGCTATAGACAGGATAGATTGAGTGAATCTTTAGAAGAGTATAAAGGAAGTAGGAAATCAGGAGGGCGAAAAGGGGACATAAGATAGCTTTGGCAAATAGAATTAAGGAGAATCCAAGGAGATTTTATAAATACATAAAAGACAAAAGGGTAACTAGGGAGAGAATACGGCCTCTCAAAGATCAGCAAGGCGGCCTTTGTGTGGAGCCTCAGAATATTGGGGAGATACTAAATGAGTGTTTTGCATCATTATTTATTGTGGAAAAAGATATGGAAGATACAGACTCTCAGGAAATAGATCTTGCAAAATGTCCTTATTACAGAGGAGGAAGTGCTGGATGTCTTGAAACGGATAAAGGCGGATAAATCCCCAGGACCTAATCAGGTGTGCCCTAAAACTCTGGGGGAAGCTAGAGAAGCAATTGCTGGGCCTCTTGCTGAGATATTTGTATCATAGATAGTCACAGGTGTTAAAGATGAGAATTAGAATATTAAACTTAAGGCACTTGTACTAAGGTCAAGATTGGTTGGTGAGGACAAAGGTGGTGAATGCACAGGAATTAATGTGAAAAAGGATACAAGCAACAATATTTTGGATTAGTTAGCCTCATATAACATGCTGGATGGAAGACTGATCAGAATAAACCTTTAGAATAGTCAGGCCCACAGTAGAAAAGAAATCAATGAAAGTTTTAGGGGCATTTTGGCCAAGGTGAGGCACAGGTGGGTGATACTGCAAAGGTGAAAGTTGGCAGGGCTTTAATGAAGTACATTAATTGGAGAGGATGCGAAGGTTGCAAAGTGTGGTTCAGCTTGAAACAGTAACCATAAAGACAGATAGTACTGTTGGCTAGAGTATGGAGTTTATGGTGGTAGTCAGAGTTTTAATGTTCCAAAATTGTTCGCTTGAAAAAAAAAACCATCCCTCACCCAAAAATGTTTGGCAAACGTAATCAGAAATACATGATAGTTGAGGCATTGACAGTCATTGTAGAAAGGCAGTATTCATTGTCATATGCAAACTGACTCCATAACGGTGACTGAGATTGTTAAGCAGCAGCATTTAGATAAGTAAGGTGGTCAAGGATAGCTCTTTGAAAAATTCCAGATGCAATGGTCTATGGGCAGGACCAGAAATCATTGCCACAGATGTTTCAGCAGCAATTAGATTGGTAAAAAGAACCATCAAGTAAAAGGCAATCCCAGTCAGTTGAACAATGGAGAGGACTAAGAGAAGAATAAATGAAAATTATACATTACGGAGACATTTTGAGACACAAGCAGATATAATGCATCATGACTGGTCACATGAAATGTCATTCTCTCTTTTGTATTAGGCTTTTTCACTGTTACTACAGGAGCAAAAATCTGACTAGAGAGAACAAAATATGATATTGTGGGAGATAAACACTTTTGGGAGGCAACAGTGGAAGAGGAAAGGACAACAGTTTCCAAGGATGTTGGTGGTGAAGATTATTTTTGAGTTGGAAAATGATGACAACTGTGTGAAAAAAAAAGCTGCATCGTATTTGAGATGAAAAACATGATTAGCTAGCATTTGTGCCAGGAAGATAACTAGGAATTGAGGTAAAGGATAAAGCATCAGATTATATGAATGAAATAATATGCACTGAAGAGGACATAAGGAAGATGAGAGAAACAAGAAACAGCAAGACAAAGCCAATTGCATGAAAAGTTTCTATATTTATCATAATAGAATTGTTGGTATTCAATTTGTTGAGGCATGTGGATAGATATGACATGGTAGTCTAACACTGAACAGGAGAAAGTGAGGTGCAGATGCTGGAGAGTCAGAGTTGAAAAGTGTGGCACTAGAAAAGCACAGCAGTTCAGACAGCATCCGAGGAGTAGAATTGTGCCTGAGACATCGACTCTCCTCAGATGCTGCCTGACCTGCTGTGCTTTTCCACTCTAATATAGAACAGGTCACATTCCACTTACTGACAAGGCAAAAACATTAAGATATCATGGCAATGGATGGCAAAGTAATATTGACACCAATGTTGTACCTTCATTTAACCCAGCAATCAAGGCACTTTTAAAAAAAATTCATTCATGGAATGATGGCATTGATATCACTGGGAAGGCCAGCATTTATTAGCCATCCTTAATTGCTCATCAGTGTACATCTGGCATCTCATGTAGGACAGACTGGGTAAAGCTAGCAGTTTCCTTCCTTAGACATCAGTGAACCAGATGTGTTTTTGTGACAATCAACAATGGTTTCATGGTCATCGTTAGACTGTTAATTCCAGATTTTTATTGAATTCAAATTCCATCTTCTGCTGCTGGAGGATTCAAACCCAGGTCCATTTTACTTGGGTCTCCAGGGATAATACCACTAAGCCATCGCCTCTCCTCCTGACATGTCAAAATGTTACGATGTTTTTTGAAACACCATCATTTACTTGAAATAAATATCTGTACATGACTGACCACACCATTCCCTAAATATTTCTGCATCCATAAAGTGTTTAAAAATGTGCAGCCAAGCAAAATGAAGCACAAGCACTAAGTATACCAATTTATTTATAAATTCAGCACATTGCAAGTACCTTCGTGCAACATCATTACAGAATGTTTAGAAATAAATTGGAACACCTGCATCTCAAGGAGGCATTAACATACAAACTTAAAACAGATCCTGATTAATGAGTCTCACTCAAATTAAATAAATAAGACAAATTCCAGATGTGAGTTATTGCATTAGAGTGCCCTCTAAAGGCTAAACTGAAGTTTGTTTTCTAGACTCTAAATGTAGTAATAATGAATTACAGCATCACTTTTTTACAGTGCCCTGTCTTTTCTTATATTAAATTAATTTTCTTTTAATAGGAAATTTTCCTTTGGGTCAAGCTTTCTTTTCAAACATTGCTTGATCTATGGTCAGAATTTTACTGTAGGATGGTTTTAGTGTCATAATTGCAAGTTACGTGACTTCCCATAGTCACAAACTAGTCTTGGAAAATTATGGAACAAAGTGTTCAGACTTGAATGAAAACAAAAATCAAGAAACAGTTATACCCAAATTATATTGTAAAATCTTGCAGCTAAGCATAACCCATCTCTGCAAGACATTATTTACTTTATGCTACATGCTTGCATCAGATTTTTTTCCAGGCATCATTCACCATGCCAAAATAGGCTGTGACTTCTGACTCACTTTGAGAATATCACAGAATATCAAATAGTGATTATAGAATAATCCAAAGATTACTTGTTCGTCCTCCAAAGGTTTTGGTCAAAGTGCCATTACAGCTAATTACAAATTCTATATTTACAACCAGAGTGCAGAAACAGAGGCCTCTGCTGCCAACACCATCATCATATTCTCTAATCTTAATAAATGTGGAAAACCAGGTGTAAAGAACCTTGGTTGTGGCTACTAATTATTGTTTATAACTTCTCACTGTAATATGATTAAATAAAAATGGTATAATAAAGGTTAAGTGATTAAACTGACAATAATATTGGCCGTGAAAGTTGAAGGATTTATTTCAGCATTGTTCCTCAACATAAATCTGATATGGTAGTTAAAGCACAAATGCATATACTACAAAAAGTAATACAGATAATAATTTTATTATACACTTGTGTTCAATTTTAGTCTGTTATCTCTTCCCAAGTAATTGATCTGTATAGAGCAGTTAACAAATCTAAAATGAATGTAACCAGTTTCCATAAGTAAATAATTGACTTTAAAAATGCAAGCAAGAATTAACATAATTATATTTACCCAATACATTTGGAGATAATGCTTCGAGTTTGTTATCAAACAAGTGGAGCTTCCTTAATTGTCTTAGATGTTTCAGAACTTCTGGAAGTGCTTCAAAGGAATTATTTCCCAAATTGAGTTCTGTCAACTACAAAATAATTCAAAAGATTTCTATATACAGTACTGTGAATCACAGTCATCCATATTTATACAAAAGCTGCTGCTAGCAAATTAAGAATGTCCAAACTGTTTAGCTTGTAGTCATAAGCAGTTCGTGTGTGTAGGCTCGTAGTTTGCATATAAAGTTTGGATGTAAAAATAAGAAAAAAAGTTATAAATGTTGGAAGTCTAAACCCAAATAATGCTGAGAACAAATATTATTTCAGTTAGAAAATGTAAATCTGCATTCCTGTTATTTGTAGGTATCTCTAGTTGGGGAGTGGGGGTGGGGGGGTAATCACCAAAGCGAAGTATTCTAATTTAGCAATTATCGACCAAAGGTCAAGAGAACAATGTGCTGTATCAAACATCTACATTCAGAGATGTTTTGAAAGAAACAAAACAGGGAAGAAAGAATAAGCACACATAAAAATGAGAACTCTAAACTTATTGAAGAAGATTGCAGAGCCTACAATGATGCACTTTCTAATTTGGATATCCTACAATAGTTTACAGCAGCATAAAATCACTTACTTTCATCACTGACAGCTCTATTGTGCATCCAAAAGAAAGACATAATCAGATAGTCAAGGATGTTGATTTTCAATGGGCAAAGAGATTTAACTAAGGTCATACACAACATAGGGTTTAGATGGCTGAAGATGCTGCCACCAATGGTGGACCAACAGGAGGGTATGGCAACATAAGAGATCTATGCCAGTGGAAAGGAGATTTCGATGGGGTGGCTGTAGGAGGCTACAAAGAAAGTAAGTAGCAATACCACAAAAGGATTTAAACATGAGAATTTATAATTTGAGGCCAAAGGTGACCTGGGGCCAGTGTGAGGTCAAGGGGTAATGGGAGGATATGTTTTTTTTACAAAACAGAATATGAGCAACAGAGTTTTCAATGAATAGAAATTGACAGAAGATAAAGAATGGGAGGCTAGACAGGACAGCATTAAAATAGAAATGACAAAAGA
Organism: Hemiscyllium ocellatum; assembly: GCF_020745735.1. Lineage (NCBI taxonomy): Eukaryota > Metazoa > Chordata > Chondrichthyes > Orectolobiformes > Hemiscylliidae > Hemiscyllium > Hemiscyllium ocellatum. Next base: position 97,754,671 of record NC_083404.1, on the reverse strand, counting down.
CATGCATAAAGACTGCAGGGCAGATAGATTAAGGTTGCAAAGCAATGCAATGTTATGGAGTTGAAATAAGGCTTCTTAATGATAAAGAGGGTTTGTGAGTGGAGGATCAACATAGACTGTGGCTTTTGCATATGACTGAACCTATTTTCATCTGAGTGGCAAGGTAGAAAATGGAACCAATGTTACACATAAAATAGTTTGTGGCACAGACCAAGTAATAACTTCACTTTTATTAGAAGTCTAGCTACTGTGAATTAACCATTTAAAAAATACAAGAAACCTACCAGCACAAGATGGATGTTAACTGATGTTGGATTAGATTTACAGGAAATGGCATCAGCATGGGTACAGCTGGGTTGGGGCAGTAGTGTTGTTTGAGAATCGGGGCACAAGCAGAGAACAGACAGGTCAAGTGTCATGGTGAATTTGAGATGAGGTTTACAATGAGTAGAAACAGGGGTTACAATCCGTGGGCGTAATTGTGAATGGGATAAACATCACAATCAGTAGAGATGGTGGGAGAGTTAAGGTGATGGTGAGGAAGCTGGAGGACAGAGTTTGGGATTTGGAGTGAGGCATGAGGATGGGAATCATGAAAGGTCAGCATAAGGGCAGTTTTTCAGTAATTAGGGAGAAAAGTAAGTGAACTAGGGTGCCTGTATATCCATGATTAGGATGGTTGAACAGAAAGTATGCATTTACATAGCATGAACACAAGATATCTCAATATAGTTCACATTCAATGAAGTAATTTTTAAATTTAGCCATTGTAATGAAAGAAATGCACGGGCTCCCAAAAACATGGTAATGAGTAGATAACCTGTTTTGTGATGTGAATTGCGGGAATAAACATTGGTCAGGAGTAACTATCAGGCTTTTCTTCAACGTGAGATATTTTCCCTCTATGTGAGAGATGATATATGACGTCATACAAGGCAATGCGGCCCCACTGCAGGATGTGGGGCATTTACTGGGCAGAAGTTGGCTTGAAACTGGGGCTGCATCCAGAATGTTTTGTAGGGTATTTATACTTAATAGGGTAGGAGATGGAGGATCTGAACAAGGATAGCGTCGATGTGGAGGGAGGTCGGGTTGGGAACGCTGGGGAATTCGACTCGGGAGGTGGAGGTATCAGATTGGTGGGAGGGCTGAGGGCGTCGAACTAGGGAGAGGAGGCGGGGTGAGGGAGGGGACAGGGTCAGGTGGGGGTGGGGCTGGGGGTGATTGTGTGGAGAGGGCGTCAGGTCGGAGGATGCGCTTGCTGCGTTAGATGGGGGAGGGGCTGGGGGCTGTCAGGTGGGGGAGGGGCTGGGGGCTGTCAGGTGGGGGAGGGGCTGGGGGTGTCAGGTGGGGAGGGGCTGGGGGGTGTCAGGTGGGGAGGGGCTGGGGGGTGTCAGGTGGGGGAGGGGCTGGGGGTGTCAGGTGGGGGAGGGGCTGGGGGCGTCAGGTGGGGGAGGGTCAGGTGGGGGAGGGGCTGGGGGGGTGTCAGGTGGGGGAGGGGCTGGGGGCGTCAGGTGGGGGAGGGGCTGGGGGCGTCAGGTGGGGGAGGGGCTGGGGGCGTCAGGGGGGAGGGGCTGGGGGCGTCAGGTGGGGAGGGGCTGGGGAGGGGGGGTTGCCGGGTGTGTGGTCCGTCCCCTTACATTGTTGAGCGCCTGTAACTCCGCCGGCAGGTCGCTGATCAGATTATTTTTCAGCTGGAGGCGGTTCAGTTCGAATAACCTCCCCACCGCCTTTGGAACCCGCCTCAGTTTCTTGCCGCTCAGGTCCAGCTGCTTTGCGTTTCCCCGAAGAGCCCGCAGCACCAGCGCATCCGCCATCTCCCCGGCACGGCGACCCGTCTCCAGGGAAACGCTGCCAGTGCGCATGTGCGGGAATCACGTGCGCCCTCTAACGACCGGCCGAGGGAAACACACCAACGTTCAAAGTTAAAAATCACACAGCACCAGGTTATAGTCCAACAGGTTTAATTGGGAGCACTAGCTTTTGGAGCAACACTCCTTCATCAGGTGATAGTGGAGGACGTAATTCTAGGGCACAGAATTTACAGCAAAACTTTGCAGTGTGATGTAACTGAAATTATACATGGAAAAATACCTTGATTGTCTGTTGAGTCTTTCATGTGTAAATCACAAAACATTTTTTTAAGAAAGTTGCATTCTCAGGTTAGCTGTAACAATGGATGTTAGCGAGACAATATGCTGGAGGTTTAGCCCCTTGTGTTCTCTGTCTATGCCATGATGTTTAGATTGATTCTAATCTAAAAAGTGAGATAACAGAGTCTTATATGGATTCATGCACTTTTTGAGCAAAGTACAATGTAACTCTACAAGTACAGATTCACCCCACAAAATATATGTGTGCATGTGGGGCTTTGTCTGTGTATGTGTCTGGGTTGGGAGTGAGAGAGAGTGTATGTGTGTGTGTAGTGAGTGTAGTGTGTCTTAAGTCTGTGAAGGGGTGCATGTGAGAGTGTGTGTGTGTGTGTGCGTGTCTGGGTTGGGGGGGGTCCGAGAGTGTCTGTGTGAGAGAGTGTATATGTGTGTGCATGAGTGTAGAGTGGTCTGAGTCTCTGAGAGGATGCCTGTGTGGGAGTTTGTGTGTCTGTGTGCATGTGTCTGTATCGGAGTGCCTGTCTGTGTGTGTATATAGTGCAATGGTGGTCACCTGTAACGTGACATGAACCCAAGGTCCCGGTTGAGGCACTCCCTATGGGTACCGAGCTTAGCTATCAGCCTCTGCTCGGCCACTTTTCACTCCTGCCTGTCCCGAAGTCCGCCTTGGAAGATGGTCACCCGAAGGCTCGAGATCGAATGTCCTGGACCACTGAAGTGTTCCCCAACTGGGAGGGAACACTCCTGTCTGTTGATTGTTGTGCGGTGCCATTCATCCGTTGTCGTAGCCTTTGCTCGGTTTCCCCAATGTACCATGCCTCAGGGCATCCCTGCCTGCAACGTATAGGATTAGGCAATGTCTAATTAGGAAATGTCTAATGTACATTTCCCACACGTACAAGGTGGGAAATGTCCCCACGTGTAATGGTGGTGTCTATGTATGTGGCAGATACTCATGTGACTCAGACAACGTTGGCTATCTTATACATTGTAGGCAAGGATGCCCTGAGGAGAAAGTGAGGACTGCAGATGCTGGAGACCAGAGTTGAAAAATGCGGTACTGGAAAAAGCAAGCCAGGCAGCATCTGCGGGGCAGGAGAATCAACATTTCAGGCATAAGCCCTTCTTCAGGAATGAGGCTGGTATGCCAAGCGGGCTGAGATAAAGGGTAGTGGGGAGGGAATTTGGGTGAGGGTTTAGGCCGGAGTGGTCGACGATGCTCTCCACCGCATCTCCTCCACTTCCCGCACCTCCGCCCTTGAATCCCGCCCCTCCAATCGCCACCAGCACAGAACTCCACTGGTCCTCACCTTCCACCTCACCAACCTCCAGATACATCGTATTATCCTCCGCCACCTCCAAACAGACCCTGCCACCAGCGATGTATTTCCCTCCGCACCCCCCATCAGCATTCCGGAGAGACCACTCCCTTCGCGACTTCGTCAGGTCCAACCCTCCACCAACCCAACCTCCACTCCTGGCATCTTCCCCTGCAACCGCAAGTGCAAAACTTGCACCCACACCTCCCCCCTCACCTCCCTTCAAGGCCCCAATGGATCCTTCCATATCTGTCGCAAATTCACCTGCACCTCCACACACATCATTTACTGTATCCATTGCATCCAATGTGGTCTCCTTGACGTTTCGGAGACAGGCTGCCTACTTGCAGAACATTTCAGGGAACACCTCTGGGACACCCGCACCAACCAACCCAACCGCCCCGTGGTTGAACACTTTAACTCCCCCTTTCTCTCCGCTAAGGACATGCAGGTCCTTGGCCTCCTCCATCGCCAGACCCTGACCACACGACGCCTGGAGGAAGAGCGCCTCATCTTCCGCCTAGGAACCCTCCAAGCACACAGGATGCATGTAGATTTCTCCAGCTTCCTCATTTCCCCTCCCCTCACCTTATCTCAGTCCCAACACCCGGATTCAACACCACCCTCTTGACCTGCAATCTTCTTCCTGACCTCTCCGCCTCCACCCCCTCTCCGGCCTATCACCCTCACCCAAATTCCCTCCCCCCTACCCTTTATCTCAGCCTGCTTGGCACACCAGCCTCATTCCTGAAGAAGGGCTTATGCCCAAAACGTCCATTCTCCTGCTCCTCAGATGCTGCCTCGCCTGCTTTTCTTTCCAACACACATTTTTTTCAACTCTGGTCTCCAGCATCTGCAGTCCTCACTTTCTCCTCAGGGCATCCTTGCCTACAATGTATAAGATAGACAACGTTGGCTGAGTCACATGAGTACCTGCCACATACATAGATACCACCATTACACGTGGGGACACCTCCCACCTTGTGCATGGCAGGTATTCGTGTGACTCAGCCAACGTTGTCTAATTCTATACATTGCAGGCAAGGTTGCCCAGAGGCATGGTACATTGGGGAAACCGAGCAAAGGCTACGACAACGGATGAATGGCACCGCACAACAATCAACAGACAGGAGTGTTCCCTCCCAGTTGGGGAACACTTCAGTGGTCCAGGACATTCGACCTCGGGCCTTCGGGTGACCATCTTCCAAGACGGACTTCGGGACAGGCAGCAGTGAAAAGTGGCTGAGCAGAGGCTGATAGCTAAGTTCGGTATCCATAGGGAGTGCCTCAACCGGGACCTTGGGTTCATGTCACATTACAGGTGACCACCATTGCACTATATATATACACACACACACACATATACACAGACATTCTCACACACCTTTACAGACACACACACCCTCTCAGAGACTCAGACCACTCTACACTCATGCACACACATATACACTCTCTCACACAGACACTCACAACCCCCCCCCCAACCCAGACACGCGCACACACTCTCTCACATGCACACCCTCACAGACTTAAGACACTCTACACTCACTAATACACTCTCTCTCATACTCCCAACTCCCAACCCCCAACCCAGACAGACACATACACAGACAAAGCCCCACATGCACACATATTTTGTGGGGTGAATCTGTACTTGTAGAGTTACATTGTACTTTGCTCAAAAACTGCATGAATCCATGTAAAACTCTGTTACCTCACTTTTTAGATTAGAATCAATCTAAACATCATGGCATAGACAGAGAACACAGGGGGGCTAACAAATCCAACATATTGTCTAGCTAACACCCATTATTACAGCTAACCTGAGAATGCAAAATTTTTTTAAAAATGTTTTGTGATTTACACAAGAAAGAAGTGAAACTTTCATGGTGTTCGAACAGATGAAAGACTCAACAGACAATCAAGGTATTTTTCCATGTATAATTTCAGTTACATCACTGCAAAGTTTTGCTATAAATTCTGTGCCTTAGTGGAGGACACAATTCTATCACCTGATGAAGGAGCGGCGCTCCGAAAACTAGTGTGCTTCCAATTAAACCTGTTGGACTATAACCTGGTGCTGTGTGATTTTTAACTTTGTACACCCCAGTCCAATATTGGCATCTCCAAATCATACCAAAGTTCAGCTCGGTACACTCTCACCTTATCCCCATGTCTGTCCCACTCCAAAAGTCCCATTCAAACCGATCCCAGGAAATACTGCCAACTTGATACAAAAATATCTCATCTGTCCTCTCTTTCTTCAATGGGTACAGTAAGTCCGATAAAATTTATCCCATAAATTGTTAGGAAAGAAACATGGTTAGGTATAAACTGATAAGGAAGCACTCTTGTGATAATGTTCCTGCCTCTTAGGGAGAGGGAGGAGACAATCTCAAAACATAATTGGGTCTCACGGGAATGACGGTCAGATGGGGATCAACTAACAAACAAAACAGAGTTGGACATGTTTTCCATCCACTAGTGCTACAAGGAGCATTGCTTGTTCCTCCACTATTAACAACCCGCCAATGAAGGGAGTATATCATAAAATCTTTAACCTCAATGTTAGAATATCTAAACACAAGTCTGTGATCTGAAAAATATTATAAATATTTGCTAAAGCATAAAACAGTGATTAATCTACATAAGGTAATACTACTGTATTTTCCATGTTGCTACCACTAAAGTACTGTACAACAAATGGTAACGAGTTGTTTGGGTCTGCATAAAGGCTATTGGTGTTAATGAACAATACATTCCAAATTATTGGAATTATAAAATGTTTTAAATTTTTAAAAATTCAATCAGAGGACCTAGGCATGTCTAGTAAGGCCAGCATATTACTAATCACAAATTGCTCTTGAACTGATTGCCTGCTCTCTGAAATGGCCCAGCAAGCCAAAAACAATGACTGCAGATGCTGGAAACCAGATTTTGGATTAGTGGTGCTGGAAGAGCACAGCAGTTCAGACAGCATTCGATTTCAGACAGCAGTTTAGAATCAACCATATTGTTGTGGATCCAAGGTGACGTGCATATCAGGTCAGGCAAAGGCAGCAGCTTTCCCTCTCAAATGGATATTTATGACAATCAACAATTATTACTTGGTCACCATTAGGCTAACCTTTAATTCCACATTTTGCTTAAAATATAAATTTTACCATCAGCCATGATTTAAATCCAGATTATTAGTGTACTGGTAATGTCAGTGAGCTATCTCCCTTGCTTTTACTGACAATACAAAGATAGGTAGCAAAGCAAGCTGTAAGGATGCAAAAAAAAAGATGACAGGTTGTCTGAGCAGGCAAGAATGTGACAGACAGATATCTCGGGAAATGTGAAATTCTCTGCTTGGGTATGTAGATAAACATTTATTTTTCTTTAAGGGGAGATACCAGAAAATATTGGTATGTAGTGAAATTTGACTATCCTTGCACACAAATCACAGCAAGCAATTAACACAAGTACTGTAAATTGATTAGAATAAGAGTAAGGAAGTTTTACTGTTATGATGTAGGGCTTTGGTGAGGCAGCACCTAGAGTACTGTTGTTTTGATCTCTCTGGCACAAGGATACGCCTGGAACAGAGGAGATACATTCACTGACTAACTAAACAAAAACAACTTTTGATGCAGCACCTTTAACTAGTATCCATGAGACTTTATGGCAGCAATAGAGAAAAGTGACATCAAACCAAAGAGATATAATAAGTCACGGGTCCAAAATTTGATCAAACATGTAGTTTTTAAGGTGTCTTCAAGGAAGGAAGCAAGATGTAGTAGTATAGGGGAACACATCCAAAGCTTGGAACCAATGGTGGAGCTTAAATCGAGAACTCCACAAGAGGTTTGAGTTAGGGGCACTTCCTAAGTTAAGTCCGTTCTTCCATGTGAAGAGATTGAATGGAATGTGTGTAAAATCAATGGAGTTTAGACTAGAATATAATTGCAATGTTTAACATTCTGAGAAAGCATTACAGGGTAGATACAGAGAGGTTGTTTCCCCTGCTAGAAAGTACAGAACAAGGGGGATAGTCTCAAGATTAGAGGCCAATCTTTTAAGACTGGGATGATGAGAAATTCTTTTACTCATAGAACATAGACAGTTGTGAATCTTTAGAACTCTCTACACCAGAAAGTTGTGGATGCTCAGTCATTGTTCTTTGCCATGAATATTCACAATTAAGCTTTTAGTGCTAAGGGGATTAAGACACAAAGGCAAATAAAGGTGTATTAGCCATGATCTTACTGAATGGCAGAGCAAAGTCCTAGTGTATTATGGCTCCGATTTGTTTTGTACTTGAAATAATCATATAATGACCAGGTCACATCCTCAGCCCTCCATCCAGAAATGCTCATTGAAACCTTACATCAACTCCAACCACATGCAATTTATGACTAAATTTTCCACCTAATCGTCTCTCTCCTGGTCTTCATAAGTCTATCAAAACCACCTTTTTTGTTCCTGTGAGTGTTTCTAACTCGGCCAGCATTTATTGCCTGGAGTTCAGTTAAGAGTTCGTAACATTGCTGTGTGTCTGCAATCACATAAAGGATAGATCAAGTACGGATGGCAGATTATCTTCACTACAGAATATCAGCAAACCAGATGAGTTTTTAATTATACTAATGGTTACATGGTGGCCTTGCAGTTTATTCCAGATTTTCCTTAGATTAAATACAAATTTCACCAAGTGCCGAGGTGGAATTCAAATACATATTCCCTAAACTTTAGTCTTGGTTTCTGAATTACTTGCCAAGTGACATGCGCTGTTATCAGCTCCCTTACCACAACATTTATCACATTGTCCTGCCCATGTCACCCAGCTTCCTGTGAAACATCTTGGAACAATTTGTTAGGGAAAAGACACTAAAGATGTGCAAATTACTGTTTCTTACTTTGTCCAAAAATAGAACCAACAAGTGTTCATCACCGTAGAACAAACATTATTCATGTTCTGTAAAAAGAATTTGTTTTGATGTATCTCATTACTCAATAAATAGATACCCAAGTTTCAACATTAAAGAAAAACTGAAAGAACTGCGGATGCTGTAAATCAGAAACAACAACAAATTGCTGGAAAAGCTCAGCAGGTCTGGCAGCATCCATGGAGAGAAATCAGGAGTTAGCATTTCAGGTTAAGTTATCCTTCCTCAGAAAGGTTCAGAGAAATTCCAGCAATTTCTGTTTTTGGTTCTGATTTACAGCATCTGCAGTTCTTATTTTTATTTAGTATTCAACTCACTGCCACTTCTCTTTTAAGTATGCCCACCTTGAAGAAAATCTGTTCCTTCTCTGACGGAATTTCCATTCCAATCTATTTTCTTGTCCATTCTAAGGAAGGATCACTCAACTCAAGACATGAACACTGATTTCTCTCCACGGATGCTGCCAGACCTGCTGAACTTTTACAGCAATTCCTGTTTTTGTTTCAACATTAAAGTGTTTGCAACTGCTTCAGTCTTAATTATCATAAAACTTGTTTACGATATTGTTGGTTTATTCAAGATGGTTGGTGATAAGCTCTTGATAAATTACAATGCAGAACTCCAAACGTATCTGACATATTGAGGCATCTCGTCTTCAAGCTATATCAAACATCTCTTTGCCCTCGACTCCTAAACAGTACATGGAAGTACTTTTAGTTCTGCATTGGAATATACATTTCCCTCAGAAGTGCATGTTCATCACTTTAAAAGCTACAAACGGCATTTATGTTTATTCAGGAAAGTTTTAAGTAAGATTTAAGAATTATTTTTACTGCCTTCTGAAGGTCAAACTCCTGATATTTACGTATGTGTTTCTTGCACATGTGGATCCAAAAAGATTGGAACATACATGACAATGCTGTCTGTGGGTTAATATTCAACAACCGTCAACTTGGCTGAAGCAGTAAACAGTATCTATATTCCATTTATATGTTTATAAAGGAGAAACTTGATAGGCAATCTTCTGTGATTGAAAGAAAGCGGTTTCTGATTCCACTTCAAAATGCAAATAAATAAATTAATTGATGATCTCAACTTATTTTATCCAATCCACATGCTGCATGCAGAGTCATTTTCAGCAGTTAAGAAAAATATTCAAATGTATAAATCTTTGCAACCTGCATTATATTTGTTGCAAAACTGAATGGCATAAAATCTGTAATGTGCATTACATGTGTGAGCTACAACACTGAATGACAGGTAAAAGTGAAATGCTACAGAACAGCATTTTTGTTTTTACAGAACACTTCATGGATCTCTGACTGAGACAACCTACAGGGTTCATTTCCATTGTTATTCATATCTGAAATTTTTATTTGTCTCACTATGCACAGCATATACTGAACAGCAGGATCATTGACATTATTTAACCTCAATGAACATATGCAGTCTTAATTCAGCTTTTATTGCTGGTCTTCACACCACTGAATGGTTAATCAAAAAAAAAGTGAAATACGCATCATTATCAAATTCTCCACATGAACCTGTGCACACAGCACAATTTTTAGCTCAACGTGAAAATTACAACAGAGAAATTCTAATACTTTGATGTAAGAAATAGAATGTAAATACTGATCAATATTTAGCATATGTCTTCTGTAGGTAGGTCAGTTAATTGTTCTACAGAGTTATAATGTTCTCCTAAACCATATGCATGCCTCATGTACCTGTAAACAAAAATAAAGTATTCAATATCAAAAAAAGTAAGAAACAGATTTTACAAAAGAACAAGCAACGTTAGCACAATTAGTTCCAATTTTATAACAGCCCCAAGAGTGGGTGAACTGCCGACTCATTTCTTTTTTACATTAGCAATTCAATTATTACAAGATAGCAAACATTTGAACTACACTGACAAGGAATTCATTCTTCATAATTAGAAAGTTATTGCTAGCTATTCAGATATTTCCTGGTTTAATTTAATGTTTAATATTTAATCTGTGTTTATCTTAAAATAATATCATTATCTATTATATTAAAGTGTTGTACCCTCCAAAACTAAAGTATTTAGGTGGTTTCGCAGCTGGATGTACATAGCTCTTGATATATCTGACTTCTGACGCATTAAATTGAGGAACTTAAGACAGCATTTCTCATGCAATTACTGTTTCATTTTCCTCCCCTGAGAAATGTTCATCATCAACTTAGGAAATGTCAGAACACACTGGGCTTTTGTCAGCTCTTGTTAACTTGTCAACAACTTGTCCAACCAACAACATACAGCCAAATTACATTCACAGCAAGGGGTATGTGCTCAATGTGTAGGTGACATTGGGTTTTACACTGAGGTCAAATTTATAAAGGAACAGTAGATAAGAAATCAGAGGTGTGCAGCAGAAAGCGGACAGCCAGGACTGAAACATTAAATGAAGAAAGAACAGGATTTAAAAGTTCAATGCCTGATAACTGAGACCAGTGATGTTGAAATCAAAAATTGATCTGGGGGGCAACCTATGCTAAAGAAATTTGAAAAATAATTTTCTAATAGTACATTGGCCTTTAATCCTTTTTATGTTTTGGTTTTTCTTCCCTTCAAGTTTTACTGATTCCTATACAAAAAAGCATTGCACGGTTATTTAACTTTTAGATAACAACGTCAAGAGTCATGCATTTCCAGCTGAAACAATCATCTAAACACCTATTATGTAATCTTCATACCAGGAAATCTTCCTGATGAATGGCTTATGCCCAAAACATCAATTCTCCTGCTCCTCAGATGCTGCCTGACCTGCTGTGCTTTTCCAGCACCACACACTAGGCTAGAAAGTATGACAGCTAATTCTAAAATGAAATTACTCAACACCCAAAGTTAATATAGGGACTTAAATATGAAATGGGAAGTTTGATCCACCTACCCTATAGATATCAGATGTAAGCAAGTATGTTATGCAAATGAGAAACGCAAGTAAAATTTTGTTCCTGTTCTGAACAACACTGTCCAAAGCAGAGTCTTAAGGCCATCCGGCGTTGCAGGTGCAACAGTTGATTCAAAGCAGTACTTGTACAACCATGAGAAAAGGCCTTATAACTGATGCAGAACAGGGAAAGATCTCTTCGTAAATATGAATATCTGCCCCGGTCAACTTCTCTCAATCTGATGGAAAAATACTTGCCAAGTATTATGGTAGTTTGTAGTGAAAAATTGTACAGAGTTTCTACTTACACTAGAATTATTGATTTCTTTCCATACTCTTCACCTACAGTGATTGGAGTAGAGTCTGCCTGTATCACCTCCATTGGCATTTTCAGAATGTGAGACAAAGCCCTCAACTGCAAGGAATTAAACAAATATTATATATGAGAAACAAATCAGATATTATTACCATTTTGCAATTTTGAACTAACCTAAAAGTGTAAGATATATCAAGATAGTATATGCAGTTAATAGAGTCCCGCATCTTTGGGATAGCAAGTTGAATCAATCTAAACAGATTATATCGCACGAAACACAGAGCTGGTTTAAAAATAAATTCTTTATTGATATCTGCTCGAAATAAATCATGTCAAAAGCATTAAAGGTTTGAAAGATAGGTCTCCTTCTTATCGGAAAGATGTTGTGAAATTTGAAAGGGTTCAGAAAAATTTACAAGGATGTTTCCAGGATTGGAGGATTTGAGCTATATGGAGAGGTTGAATAGGCTGGGGCTGTTTTCCCTGGAGAAGAGGCGGAGGAGGTGATCTTATAGAGGTTTCTAAAATCATGAGGGAAAATGATTGTCTATTTATCCTAAGTCTCTTCCCTGGCTTGGGGGAGTCCAGAACTAAAGGGCACAAGTTTAGGGTAAGAGGGGAAAGATATAAGAACGACCTAAGGGCCAACTTTTTTCACACAGAGGGTTGTACGTGTATGGAATGAACTGCCAGAGGAAGTGATGACGGCTCATACAATTGCAACATTTAAAAGGTTAGGTCCACCCTTTCCTCCCTGACCTATCACCTTCATTCCATTCCCCCACTCACCTACTGTACTCTATGCTACTTTCTCCCCACCCCCAACCTCCTCTAGCTTATCTCTCCACGCTTCAGGGTCTCTGCCTTTATTCCTGATGAAGGGCTTTTGCCCGAAACGTCGACTTCGCTGCTCCTCGGATGCTGCCTGAACTGCTGTGCTCTTCCAGCACCACTAATCCAGACTATGAATAGGAAGGGCTTGGAGGGATATGGGCCAGGTGCTGGCAGGTGGGACTAAATTGGATTGGGATATCTGGTCGGCATGAACAAGTGGACCGAAGAGTCTGTTTCCGTGCTGTACATCTCGATGACTCTATGATTCTAGAAAGGTACATAATTTCAATTAAATTAATACAGTTTTTCCAAATGAAATGAACACTTTCATGCATTTATTTTAAGACGACAAACAATGCCTGTGGTATCACTACAAAAGATAAGATAGCATTGAGGTTGAATCGACTAGCTGAAGAAATCTAATAAAGTCTATCACTGGCACAAAGGTTCTAGAATTTGTGCCTGAATTTCGATATTGGACTTGGAAAGCAAAACTGATTTTGTAAAGAAAGAAATCAGGCCAAGAATACCCTTGGCAACATCCCCTTTGAGGTGGTTGCTGGAGTTCAAGGATATTTAAATCAACTTGACTTCCCACCACACTCGTGCAAGATACTATTATAAACCAAGGAGCAGGAGAATCGACGTTTCAGGCATGAGCCCTTCTTCAGCTCCTTGGATGCTGCCTGACCTGCTGCGCTTTTCCAGCAACACATTTTCAGCTCTGATCTCCAGCATCTGCAGTCCTCACTTTCTCCATTATTATAAACCACGAAACTATGGCATGTTAATACAGACAGAACTTACTGAAATCTGAGAAGGCTTCCTTCACTGTTGTTCAGATCATTTATGTGATAAGTCAACATTAGGCAGGATTTCCCGGTTTTCAGTTAATGTGATGTAAGACCATAAGAAGTAACAGCAGGAGTAGGCTGTTCAGCCTTTTACGTTTGCTGCACCATTCAATAGGATCATGTCCAGTGTTTTCCCCATAACTTTAGATTCCTTTATGATCAAGCATTCAAATATCTATCTATCTAACTTACCTTTAAACAGTTCTCTTAGCAAAGAGTTCCAAAGACACTCAATTCTCTTCACTTCAATCTTAGATTAGCACCACTTTATTCTGAGTCTATGTCCCCTGGATCTAGACTCTCCCATAAGGGGGAACCATCATCTTAGCTATTACCCTGTTAAACCTCTTAATAATCCTAAACTGCATCTATGGGACCAACTTTCATTCTACTAAACCTGAATAGACTTCAGCACGTTTAGCCTTTGCTCAGAAGACAACCTCTTAAAAGTCAGGATCATCCGAGTGAACCCTGTCTGAACTGCCTCCAATGAAACAATATCTTTCTGAGAAGGTTTGTAGCTCAGGTTGAGGTTCTGGATGTAGGTTTGCTCACCTGAGCTGGCAGGTTCGTTTTCAGATGTTGTGTCATCACACTAGGTAACATCTTCAGTGAGCCTCCGAATGAAGCACCAGTGGTATAGCCCGCTTTCTATTTGTATGTTTGAGTTTCCTTGGGTTGGTGATGTCATTTCAAGTGGTGACATCATTTCCTATGGTGATGTCATTTCCTGTTCTTTTTGTACATGAACAGAGTCAGTTGATTTCTGAGCAATAAACCTAAACAAGCAGACAAAACATATCCAGAAACCCTAGCCACTCTCCCCTACATCAAAAGACATCTTGGAAATGACTACCAGACTACTCAGACTCCATGGCATCATGGCACAAACCCACATCATCTAATGAACTTGAAAGACCCTATACAGACAACAAGCAAAATTAATGTCATTTACAAAATACCTTACAAGAACTGTAACAAACACTATATGTGAACAAACAGGCAGAAAACTAGCCTCCAGGATACATGAACACCAAGTAGCCACAAAACGACATGACTCACTCTCACTAGTATCCTTACAAATGGATGAGGAAGAACACCACTTCGAGTGGGACAACACATCCATCCTTGGACAAGCCAAAAAGAGACATGCACAAGAACTGCTAGAAGCATAGCATTCCAACTGGAACTCTATCAACAGACACATCCACAAACACAATGTGGATCCCATTTAACACCCTCTGAGAAGAACAGGAAATGACATCACCATAGGAAATTATGTCACCAACCCAAGGAAACTCTAACATATAAATAGAAAGTGGGCTACATCACCAATGTTTTATTTGGACGCTCACTGAAGATGTTACCTCGTATAGTAATGAAACGTCTGAAAATGAACCTTCCAACTCAGCATGCAAATCTACATTCAGAATATCTACATTTGGAATACCAAAACTGCTCACTGCAGTCCAGATATGGTCTCACAACACCTTGAGGCAGTAACATTTCCCTACTCATAATCCAAGCCCCTTGAAATAAGGGCCAACATTCCATTAGTCTTCCTGCAGCATCCATGTGCTAGCATTCTCTGCACAAATGTCCCCAAGTTAGTTTATGTTGTAGTTTTCTGCAGTGTTTATACATTCAAATAATATCTTGTCCTTTTGTTTCCCTTCCCTTCCAACATGAACAACTTCACATTTTTCCACATTGTACTCCGATTGCCAACATTTTGCCCACTGACCTAACCTATCAAAATTTCTCTGTAAATCCCTTTTCCTGCCTTTACACCTATATCGGTTCATGGCACCTGCTCCATCATGTCTCAGAATAACCTCTCTAAAGCAACCTTTTGTTCTTCACCTTGTGTATTATGCAACTGTTTTCCTTGTGAAGTAGCGCAGCAGAAAAGCTCACCATTGACAGGATCTTCTGGCAATCACACCATTGGCATTTTACTTGAAACCCAGTTGCAAACTATTTCAGATGTTGCAAGCCAAGACCTGCCCTCACATTGTGAGGCTGGACCATTAACATGCAGAGGGAAAGCTCACACTGTGCTTCACAGGCAGGGACCTGGAGGTGTTGGTGAATAGGGTGCCGAAGAGGAAGACCATCCTTTTCAATCTCACTGCTGTTGAAGGCTATGACACCAGACCCACCCACTCTGGAGCCAGTTAGCAACCTGGTCAGTGCTGAAGTCAGGTGAAGCAGGATTCCCAGACCTGGAAGAAGGTCAATAATCCTCTGTGTTCCACAAGGGAGTGTGCCACCATTTTCATTCTGCTACATTACATTCGCAGGGTCACCAATCTTTTTAACTCTGTACACATATCTCACCAATGGTCATGGAATAAAACTCTCATCTTTGCATCCATCATTTCAGTTAATGGTTCTCACCAATGTAATATCCAAAATTACTAATCATTTCTGCCCACAAGGCTTCCTACACTCATTATGAACCTCCTTACCATTTCTCTTGCTCATACATCATCACTAGCGGCTCTTCCATCATCTTCAATCCATTCCTTTGTCACAGAACAAGAAAAATTGGCCCATAACATCCCGTGGGAATGAGAACATCTCAAAGGACAATCACTCTCGTAAGCATCATTGTGCTGTAGGACACTGCTCTTCCATTAACA
This sequence comes from Hemiscyllium ocellatum, assembly GCF_020745735.1. Classification (NCBI taxonomy): domain Eukaryota; kingdom Metazoa; phylum Chordata; class Chondrichthyes; order Orectolobiformes; family Hemiscylliidae; genus Hemiscyllium; species Hemiscyllium ocellatum. The sequence continues at coordinate 97,738,746 of NC_083404.1, read as the reverse complement.
TCAGCATTACCACATGCCTAATGTGCTTTTACTCAGACAACTAATTCTCTCCTCTTACGCAGGCAATATCAGAACAAACTTTTGCAAAGCGATCAACGCTGGAGTCCCTCAGCTCCAGCTTTACCTCCATCTCCAAGGAGGATTTATTGGCAAGGCTTCCACTTTACCCTCCACCAGCTCAGACACTTACCCCTCAGTGAGAACTCTATCTAGATTAGACTCGGTAGCACACTCTGGTGAGACATCACGTCAACCGATCAAAGAACAAATGCATCAGGGTCTCTGGCACTCAGGACTGCCAGAGGCTAGCCCTTGTAGATAATGATCCCAAGGTCTCAGGCAGAAATGGTTTGGTAAAAATGCACAAACAGGCACAGGAACACTTGCAAATTTGTCAGAGGAGGGAAGTAAACTGAACTGAAGGATGAATGAGTCTACCTACATTTATCAATATGACACTGGTTCTGGTATGTGTAAATATCTGTACATGAGTCTGCATTCACAGAGATATCATTACAGTGTAGCCAAGGCTGAGCACCAAACATCTAAAACGTATTCAAACTTTAGATGGACAGGTAAAATGATCAAAGAGGTTTGAGCGGGGGGGGGGCCTTGTTATTGAAAACGAAACCAATGCAATGTTGTGAAATATTGTCACAGGAAATCTCGATGTGGAATCAGACTGGGTGTAATAAGGAAGCTATAACATTAGGAGTTGTCTAAAAGCCTCTGAACACAGAGTGGTGGATGGGGAATGGCATTAAACAGGAAATTAGAGATGCATTTAATGAAGTACTACAGCAAGCTTGGGAGATTTTAATTTACATTTGACTAGGCAAATCACATGTGCATTAATTGCGTAGCGGATTATTCCACTTCATTGAGGTAGCACACTGAAAAATCATGCCCACTATTCTCAGAGTCATCACAAAAGTTCCAGATTTTAAAAATGTAGTAAAATATGCTCAGAATACTGCAGCAAATAATTCACCCCCTGCCACCATCTAAAAGGTATAAGTCAAGAGTGTGATGGAATATTCCCCACTTTCCACCATGAGTGCAGCTCCAATAACACTCAAGAAGCTTGACACGAGTTACGACACGGCAACTGAAATGATTAGCACCACATCTGCAAACATTCACCCCTCCTCGAGTTACACTCAATACCAATACTGTATACCATTTATAAGGTGAACCCAGAAATTCACCAAGGCTTCTTAGACAGCACCTTCCAAACCCACAACCACTACCATCTCAAGGCAAGAGCAGCAGGTATATGATAACAACAAAAACTGCAACACCCCCTCCAAGGTTCCCACCATTCTGACTTGGAAATACAATATATCATCATTCCTTCATTGTTATTGGGTTAAAATCCAGAAACTCTCTTCCTAAACAGCAATATGGGTGTGACTACAGCAGAGGTATAGTCAACTCACCATCATCAACTTCTCATGGAGAACAAGGATAGGTAACAAATGTTGGCCAAGTAACACCTACATGCCATGATGAATTAACAAAAATACATAACCCATTTATTCCTTTTCTGTTTTATTTTCAGAACGGAAAAGAATGACAAGTGGGATTCCACATTCTGAAACTTGAAAGGGTTCAGAAAAGATTTACAAGGATGTTGCCAGGGTTGGGGGATTTGAGTTATAGGGAGATGTTGAATAGACTGGAGCTGTTTTCCCTAGAGCATCGGAGGCTAAAGGGTGACCTTATAGAGGTTTACAAAATCACGAGAGACATGGATAGGATAAATAGTCAAAGACTCTTCCCTTGGGTGGGTGAATCCAGAACTACAGGGCTTAGGTTTAGGGTGAGAGAGGAAAGATATCAAAGAGACCTGAGGGGCAACCTTTTCATGCAGAGGGTGGTCATGTACGGAATGAGCTGCCACAGGAAGTGGTGGAGGCTAGTACAATTGCAACATTTAAAAGACATCTGGATGGGTATATGAATAGGAAGGGTTTAGAAGGATATGGGCCAGGTGCTGGCAGGTGGGACTAGATTGGGTTGGGATATTTGGTCGGCATGGACAAGTTGGACCGAAAGGTCTGTTTCCGTGCTGTACACCTCTGTGACTCTATGACTCTACAAGGATCAGTGCTCATGTCATTGCTTTTTTTAATCAATTAACAATGAGATAGAGGCAAAGAGTTATACAGCACAGAAACAGACCCTTCAGTCCAACCAGTCTATGCTGACCATAATTCCAAACTAAACCAGTCCCACCTGTTTGCACTTGGCCCATATCCCTCCAACCATTCCTTATTCATCTACTTATCTAAATGTCTTTTAAACATTGTATTTGTACCCACATCTAGCAGTTCCTCTGGAAGTTCACTCCACACATGAACCACTCTCTATGTAAAAATATTGTTCCTCATGTCACTTTTAAATCTTTCTTCTTATAAGTTTGGCCACTAGTCCTTATATCCCCACCCTAGGGAAAATATACCCCCACATTCAAATTGTCCCTACCACTCGTGATTTGATAAACCTCTATAAGGTCACCCCTCAACCTCCTACATTCCACCGAAAAATCCCAGCTTATCCAGCCTCTCCCGATAACTCAAACCCTCCATTCCTAGCAACATACTGGTAAATCTCTTCTGAACCTTTTCCAGTGACCAGGTGGGACAGAGCACTTCAGAAGAGGCATCAGCAACGTCCCAACTCCTATACTCAAAAGGTCTAAGTAATGAAGGTAATCATACTCAAAGCCTTCTTCACCACTCTAGCTATATGTGATGCAAACTTCAAAGAATTATGACAGCAGTCTATAATTCTAACAGTTTGTGATGGGCTTGCTTAGTTAAATTATAGTGTAAATATTAACTTTTGTATTATTGGACTGCTAATATTACTGATAAATTAGAATATAATCTAAGTATAGTTGCAGTAAAATATCAATTCCTTACCTCAAGTTGTCCACCCCAGGCTGCTGTGTTGGCTACCTCATCACAGTACTTTTCAAATTCCTCTGAAATGGAGATTTTTAAAAAAATTTTACAGGAAAATATAGTTGCAGAGAATATCATATACTGTAAAGCATATTTGTTCAACCAAAAGACTCGGGTAACTATTTTCAACCCTCAGTTAGCAATTCAATACAGAGGAATATCATAAATAGACAGACACCTACATCTTACCAGTTTGCGGCATCCCAATGTATCACCATCACAAAAATTGCATTTTGAAGCATACGAACTTCAAATACAACTCCAGAGGAACCTGGATTATCCGAAAACCAATTATCTGAAAACTGGATTATCCGAAAGAGATCTCGAGGTCCCGATAGAAACATTACATCAAAGCCGTGTTTCCAACACTAATCGCGTCTTTTGTTTACAGTGATTAAACAGGCACCTTCTCCAAATGACTGACCTCCCGCCCTCTCTCTCTCCCCACACACTTTCCCTGGAGTTCTACAGGGGGGGTGTACCCTAAACCCCTTCTCCCGATAATCTGTCCAACATTGTCCTGTACAAGGCACACGTGGAACCTGTCAAAAGGTTGCAGTAAAAAGTTGTGTGTGTGGCTGTGTGTGCGCACGCGCTATTTGGAGACTTACCCAACAAAGGCTGCTGGAGAGGGGGTGAGGGCGGACAGGGAGGGGAGGGGCGGTGAAGGATGGGGTTTGGGGTCAGGGGGTCGGTGTTGGACGGGTTGGGGGGGCGAGGGGTCGGTGTTGGATGGGGTGGGGGGCAGGGGATGGAGTTGGGGGATGGGGTTAGATGAGGTTCTGGGGGTGGGTGGGAGACAGTGTTGGAGGCAGGGCCTCATGCTCTGTGGGCTGGTGCAGTCTCCTGAATGAGGAGCAGACTTTAAAAACTCCGAGCCCCAGGGAAAAGGCATTTAATCGATTAACCGAATAATTGATTATCCAAACGAAATCGTGCCCGCCCATCTGTAGGTTCTCCTGTAGATCCAAATGATAAATCCCTGATATCACGAATGAGAACATAAAAAACAAGAGCTTTCGGCTATGGGCCCTTTCAGACACACTCTACATTTGAATAAGATCATGGTTATATTCCACCTAAACTGAAATTTCTAATCTTAATCACAAATTTCTTCATTCCCTTAGAGTTTAGTGTATATTAACTTTACTTAATTGTATGTTGGTCATGGAAATTTTCTCATTAGGAAGCATCATTTTCTCCTTTTCACATCTTAATTCACACCCATTTCACATCTCTTTCTCTTTGACCACCAATAACAACCTTTCGTCTTTGTACTGAACCTCACCACCATGTTCCCACTTGCTCTTCCTCTATTTTTGTCTAAAAACATGCAGAGACATTTTCCAACTGCTATCAATTCTGAATAAGTCATACCAGTCTCAAAATATTAACTGTTTCTATCTACAGATATTTATCGGACCTGCTGAGATTCTTCAGCATTTGTTAAAGATGTGCCAGAGGGCTCTATGGGACATTAAGCTCTCTCTGTCTACTACACACCCACCGGCGTTAAAAGCACCTAGCAAGGGCACATAATGTTCAACCCTTGATCAAATGCAGGTCTGATGTGAAATTAGGGTGCCTGCCTTTCACGTGTTGAATAAAATGGAATTGGGTCCTACTCAGATTTAAAATAGAAACCTTGCTAATTTCTTGAATTAATGTCAACATGAATAAACATACAATCTCCTTTTATGCATTCGTACCAGCTTCCATCTCTGGAGAGAACATTTTAATTGTAAATGCTTTATACTTTACACATTTACACATCAGTATTCTGATGTACTTAAGGAAGATATGATTTGTCTGGTTAACACATTAAAAAAATATTTTTCATGTATCTCAGTACAAAATAAATCAAACCATTTATATCTAAGTTTCTTCAGAGGAAGTTTTAGCTAAATTCATTAATTGAAAGAAAAATTGATGACCAATTCCACATTTTACCAATTCCTTGAATGCCCTCCAGCACATCTCCTCCACTTCCCGCACCTCTGCCCTCGAACCCCATCCCTCCACAACAAAAATAGAACCCAAACCCCACCCCCAGTTCTCACCTTCCACCCCACTAATCTCCGGATACAGTGCATTGTCCTCCGCCATTGCCGCCATCTATAATCAGACCCCACCAAAGATACATTTCCCTCCCCACCCTTATCAGCATTCCACAGATACAATTCCTTCTGTGACTCCCTCATTAGGAACACACTCCCCACCAACCCACCCTCCACACCTTGCACTTTCCCTTTCCACCACACAATGTGTAAAACCTATGCCGTCATCTTTGTCCAAGGCCACAAAGGATCTTTTCACATCAGGTAGAGATTTTGCTGCATACCCACCTGCCTCATCTACTGTGTCCGTTGCTGTCAATGTGGTCTCCTCTGCATCAGGGCGACAAGATGCCAACTCATGGAGCGTTTCAGGGAACATCTCTGGGTCACACGCATTGTCCTATGGCTGACCACTTCATCTCCCTGTCCCACTCCCCAAGTACACGCAAGTCCTGCACCTCCTCCAGCACCAAATCAAAGTCACTTGACAAGTGGAGGAAGAATGCCTCACCTTCTGCCTTGGGAGCCTTCAAGCACACAGCATCAACATCGACTTCACTAATTTCCAAATTTCCCCGCCCCCCACCTTATCCTAGAACCAATCCTCCAACTCAGTACCACCCTCTTGACCTGTCCTACTGTCCATCTTCCTTCCCACCTATCAGCTCTACTATCTTCACCAACTTATCACAATTACCCCCTATCTGCATCTACCTATTACCTTCCTAGTTACGATCCCCTAGTCCCAGCCCCATCCCCATTTATCGCTCAGTGCCCTTTCCCCTCCACATTCCTGATGAAGTGCTTGTGCCCAAAACGTCAATCTTCTGTTCCTCAGATGCTGCCTGAGCTGCTGTGCTTTTCCAGCACCACACTTTGACTTTAACTCCTTGAATAGCTGATGTGCACTATCTATCCCACCATACCCATTTCTAATTTTCTCTAATTCAAGCTTCAAGAATGAGAGACATGGATATTAGTACACAAAAGGATTCCACTCAACCCATAATATCGTGTTAAACTTTCAACTGGACTTACTTAGATTAATCCTTGTACTTCACCTTTTGATATCTAAAAGTTACCTATTTGATATAAACATCTCAGCATGAAATAGTGCATATTCTGCATTAACATACTTCCATAATATACTAAATAAAATAAATTAAAATATCATAGACTTTATAAGATAATATCAAAATGGGAAATTTCTTATCAAAAGGAAATGTGTGACAATCAAATATAAAATGACTTTTTGGGTCACCTTTTAGCAGTAATTAATCAACTTAAAATGCTTCTAAAAAGTCCAGTTACGTATTTTTCAATAGAGTCTAACTTCCTCAAGGGTTTTTACTGTGAAAATTCTCATCAGTAGAAAAGACAGCAGTTTCTGAATATCCACTTTTAACCACACATTTGCCATAAAGTGTTAAAAAAAGGTTTACAGCTATCTTTAAATAAGACATAATATATGGTCAAGTTCACTCATGTTCACTCTTGTATAGCTAATTTGGGAATGCCTTGTGAGCAGTGCATTGAAGATATGCTCATTAAGGTACACAATGGACTCTAAAAGAAAAACAGCATTTTTGCTTAAACATCACAGTAGTGTTGCTCTTTGTGTAAAACTGTCATACTTTCAATCATATTTATAATTAAACTATTAATTGAACCAATAACTTCAAGCATTTGAAGCAGTACAGTAATACTTACCAGGTGTATACACGTCTCCTGTATTACAGTTGGTTAGAAAAGGCAAGAAATCATCTGCATGACTTCTCATGTATTCAGCTGCCTGTGTCCTTAGATCTGCAAGGGTCAATAGACTGCCCTGTTGTTTAAGTTGATCTTCAATAGCTTTATACATGCAGTGACCATCAGATGGGATCTGTTTGATCTGTAACTGCCTTTTAGCAAGGATTTCAGCAAGTTTTTGATTTTCCAGGTGCCTGGCTCCTTTCAAATTTTCAATTTCAGCTTCAGCTATTCTCTCTTCTCGTTCTCTGTCCTGAGCGGCTTTCTTCTCCTTGTATTGGAGTTTGAAAATATATATATTTTTAAAATGATTAAAATCAAATAATAGAAAATATCTTTGAACACTATTGTGTACTTAAAACAATGCACTTGCCACATGTTTTAGTTTAAAACAATTCAAAAGGAAAAATAGGACCACAATATTTCAGTCAAAAACATACCCTTCTCTTCTGTGCCTTAGAAATGCGAGATGGCTTAATTGCTTTACCATTTTCAATCTCCAACTCTAAATTTGCAAATCCATTAGTACATGATTCAACCTAATGAAAAAGAATATTATCAGGACATAAAACATATCTCAGATACCTATTTCAATATATCTTTGCAGCATTTTTTCACATTAAAATTATAGCCTTGTTTAGTCTGGCTAAACTCCAAAAATAGTATACCAAGGCTTCCTGATACCTTAACAATTTGATATCCTATGTGAATGAAATCAAATTGAGGATACTACAAGTCTTAAGTACATGCATCAAGTAAATTCAAACTAAACTGATATATAGAATCTATATTTCCCTCACAAGAAATAAAAATGATATTTTTTTTTCTTGTTACTGTTGTGCAAGTAAATTATTTTATAAAGCAGCAGGACTTAAAAAGCACAACTTTAAAACACTCAATAACTTGGTGATTGCAAAGAAATGAAGTTCCTTATACATGAAGAAAATACATAATAAATTACAACTTTTGATTAGTTACTCATGAATCTAAATATAAAACCATTTCCTCACCGTACTAGACTTATCAAGTGACCGAGTGAGCTGTATAAGTTCCTCCTCGTGCCTCAATTCCAATTCAGCCTCAAATTTTGCAACTTCCTCTACCAGCTGTTTTCTTCTTTTCTTGTCATTCTTAGCAACAGCGTTTTTCATTGCCTGTATTTTCGCTGCAATTCAAAGTGAAGGTGTAATGCTCAGCATTTGTTTTTTGCACGTAAAAATGAAAACATTCTACGCAGACACAGAAAGAAGACATTCCTATCAAGATGTAATTTAATTAAGCAACTCATTTAAATCATAAGAAGTAATGGTTTGGTGCAACTTAATGGCTTGTTCCTCTGTTTCACTGGTCAAAGGAGAATCATATGTAACTCAAAGGTTGTGAGCTAACTGCTGGAAAACAGGACTGGAATAGGTTGATGCTTGTAGAATAGCACAGTCTTTTCCATGCTGTAAGATATCTGTCACTCTATAAATCTAAATGTCAAACTTTTTTCCCTCTCCATAGATACTGTCAGACATGCTGAGTATTTCCATAATTTTATGTATTCACTTCAAAAGGACAGTTAAGGGTCAACCACATTTTTGTCAGATGTCAGATGTCAGACCAGCTAAAGATAGCGGATTCTCACCATAAAAATACATTGGTGAACCAGATAGGTTTTTACAACAAGCAATGATGGTTTCATCACCACATTTATTGTGACTAGATTTCAATTTCTTAATTATTAGTTGGAGTTTATTACTTAATGGCGTTTTAATGGAGTTGAAGATGCTTTAATCTTCATGTAGATTGGGATAGGCAGCCATGAGGAAGAATTCATAGTGTATTTAGGATAACTTTTGAGAAGAATATGTTGCAGATTCAACCAGCAATCGGGCTTTTTTTGATCTGGTGATGTGCGATGAGGTAAATTTAATAAATTTGTGTCTCACAAATTGGATGGAGATTTTTTTGAAAGTGTGACCAAGAAAGTAGATGAAGGCAGTGCAGTAGACATTGTCTACATGGACTTTAAGCAATGCCTTTGACAAGGTAGGAAACTGCGTGGTAGATTGTTCAATAAGGTTAAATCTCACAGGAGGAGAAAGTGAGGTCTGCAGATGCTGGAGATCAGAGCTGAAAATGTGTTGCTGGAAAAGTGCAGCAGCTGAAAATGTGTTGCTGGACTGATTCTTGATGAAGGGCTTATGCCCGAAACGTCGAATTTCCTGTTCCTTGGATGCTGCCTGACACTGCTGCGCTTTTCCAGCAACACATTTAAATCTCACAGGATCCAGTGAGCGCTAGCCAACTGGATACAAAATTGCCTTGAAGGTAGACGACAGAAGGTGGTGATAGAGGATTATTCTTCAAACTGGACACCTGTGATTGGTGGTATGCCACAGGGATTGGTGAATCCACTATCATTCATTATTTATATAAATTACTTAGATGAGAGTTTAGGAGGTATGGTTAATAAGTTTGTGGATGACATCAAGATTGGTGGTATACTGGACAAAGAGAGACTCAATAGGCTGGGACTCTTTTCCCTGGATCGTAGGAGACTGAGGCTCTATATAACCAAAACAGGAATAGCTAAGGTAGATAGCCAACAGCATTTCCCCATTGTAGGGTAGTCGAAAACTAGATGGCATAAGTATAAGATGAGACTGAAGAAGTACAAGAGAGTTTAGAGGAGCAATTTTTGGTGATTGGAACAGGCTAGCAGAGGTAGTCATGGAGGTGAGTATAATTTTCCATTTAAGAAACATTCGGACAGGGATATGGATGGGATAGTATGGAGGAATATGGACCAAACACACGCAAATGAGACTAAATTAATTGGGAAAACTGGGCAGCATGGACAAATTGGGCTGAAGGGCCTGTTTCCATATTGTAAAACTCTATGACTCTAAATGATGTCAGAGGAAAACATAGGAGCAAGTGATGAAGGGCTTATGCCCGAAACGTCAATTCTCCTGCTTCTCGGATGCTGCCTGACCTGCAGTGTTTTTCCAGCACCACATTTCTTGACTCAGAGGAAAACATCCTCTGAACCAGTGACCATAACATAGTCGAATTTAACATTCAACTTGAGAAAGAAATTTGGGTCAGAAACAACTGTGCCAAAGTTAAATAAGAGTAATAACAAAGGGATGTGGGCATAGCTACACAAAGTAGACTAGGAAAGAAATTTGCAGCAAACACAGTGGAAGAACAATGGTTTATATTTAAGAAAATAACTGGCTCACAACAAAGATATATCCAATGAGGAAGTAGGACTCTTGGAAGGGATTAAGCACAGAGAAGTTAAGGATAATATCAAATTTAAAAAGAACATACATTTTAAACAAAGATTAGTGGTAAGCAGAGAATTTAGGAAGTTTTAAAAACCAAAAGACAAACAAGAAAATGTGGGAGAAGATAAAGTTTAAGGGTAAACTTCCAAGTAACATCAAGACAGACAGGCGCAACTTCTTGAAATTTATAAAAAGGAAAAAAAAGAGTTGCCAAAGTTAATGCAGGTCCACCAGAAAGCGAGGTTGGGGAAATAAAAACGGGGAACCAGGAAAGGCACAGGAGTTGAATAAACACTTTATATCAATCTTCATTGTAAAAAAATCCTAATAGCATTGCAAAATTACTGAATTTTCAAGGGGCAAAGGGAGGATAGGAAATTAATTGCAATAACTATTAGTCATATCAGAAAAAATGTACGAGGGAAATTGATGGGGCTGAAGGCTGGACTTGATGGGATGCGTCTTAGAATATTAAAAGAAGTAGCTGCAGATTTCATGGATGTCTTACAGTAACCTTTCAAGAGTTTTCACGTTTGGAAAACAACCCCCAGGGGGATTAGAAAACTGCCCATATGACACCTTTATTTAAAAATAGGAGACAAGCAATACATAACTAGAAACCAGTTAGCTTAACATTTGCTGTTGGGAAAGTTTGAGAACCTATTAGAAATTATCAATAACAAAGCATTTAGAAAGCTGTAACATGATCAAGCTGGGTCAATATTGACTCACAGTGAGGAAATCATGCCTGAAAAAAATTAATAGAACTCTTTGAGAATGTAACAAGCAGGATAGATGAGCTGCCAGAGGAAGTGGTGAAGGCTGGTACAACTGCAACATTTAAAAGGCATTGAATGGGTATATGAATAGGAAGGGTTTAGAGGGATATGGGCCGAGGGCTGACAGGTGGGACTAGATTGTGTTGGGATATCTGGTCGGCATGGACAGGTTGGACCAAAGGGTCTGTTTCCATGCTGTACATCTCTATGACTATGGCTCTATAGATAAAGCAAAAGCAGTGAATGTAATATATATGGTGCTTCAAAAAGCATTAAATAAAGGTACCACATGTTAGGCTATTTAATACAATAGCAGCCCACGGTGTTGCAGGTAGCACATCAGCATGGATAGAAGTTTGGCTAACCAATAGAAGACAGAGAGTTAGGATAAGGCAGGCATTTCAGAATGGCAACCTGTAACTAGTGGAGTGCCAAAGCGGGTAGTGCTGTGCCACAATTATTAGGTGGGAAGGCAAATTCTGAGAATGACACAAAAAATTCACAGATGGATACAGATAGACTAAGCAACTGGGCAAACACTTGGCAGCTGGAAGATAACAAGAGAAAATGTGTCTGTATGCACTTTGCAGCAGCAATAGACAGACTGAATATTATTTAAATGAAGAAAGAATACAGAAGCCTACAGTAAAGAGGGATTTGGGAATTCTCATGTGTGGATAACAAAAAGATAGCAGTCACATTCAGCAGGTAATAGGGACGGCAAATTGAATGTTAGCCTTTATTTCAAAGGGCATGAATCTAACAATAGGGAGTTCTTGTTAAAACTATGCGAAATTCTGGTAAGACCACAGTTGGAATTCTATTAACGGTTTTGGGCCCCTTAATTAAGGAAAGATTTACTGGCATTGCAAGCAGTCCAGAGAAGGTTCAGTAGGTTGATCTTGGGAGGGACAGTCTTATGAGAAGATTGGGCCTATATTTAGTGGTATTTCGAGGAATAAGAGGCACCTTATTGAAACACAGAAGATTCTTTCGGGACTTGGCAGGATAGATGCAGACAGACTGTTTCTCCTGGAGGCCAACTAGGACCAAAGGCCATAATCTCAGAGGAAGAGGTCACCCATTTAAGGCAGAACAAGGAACAGCTGTTATGAATCTGTGGAATTCTTTACAAAAAATGTTGTCGAGTCTAGTGGTTAAGTATTCAAAGGTTAAGATAGGCGGATGTTATCAGGAAGACAAAGGTCGTGGAAAAAAGGCACGAAAGTGGAGTCAAGGATCATCATATCAGCCATGATTTCACCGAATTGTGGAGCAGACTTGACAAGCATCATCTGTGCCAACATCTTATGATTTTATACTCCATCAGCTGCAGTGGTAGGATCTGAACCAATGTTAACACAGATTGGCATCTGGATTACTAGTCCGGTGACAACACCAGAATCTTGTAACACGCCAAACATTTTTGACATTTTTCAAACCAACAATCTCTACCACCTCAAAAGGAGAAGGGCAGCGAATGTCTGGAACTTATCCCCTAAACTACACACCTCCTGATTTGAAAATGTATTACCATTCTTTTATTATCAGGCCAAAATCCTGACACTCCCTTCTGATGAAACAGCACTGCAGTCATTCCTAACCCAACAAGTCATCCAAGGCAGTGGCTCAATACCACCTTCTCAAAGGCAATTTGAGACAAGTAACAAATTTGGCTTCCTCATTGACATCAAGATCCAACCAAACCATAAAAAGTGAAAATAAAATCTCAAGATTAATTCAGTAATAATTCTAACTGCTGTACACTTCTCAGGCAAATGAACAAACAAAATTGATTTGGCTCAGCATTCACAAAGTGTTATAAACAACTTTAAGACTTCTTCAAGGAGTAGACACAAGAAGCAAGTTTGCATGGTTAAATTTTCATAAATCTATAACCCCTTTACTCTTAATTATTATAATAATAACAACCTGCTTATTAATCTGTCTCACAGCACATTGCAGTAAGGGAATTTGTTCTTAAAAAAGGGCTTTCTGCCAAAATTTAAAATATAAAGAACACAAATGCTTACTACTTTAACAGCATTATCTATTTTCATCAACTTCACAGTGTTTTAAACGGCTTGGAGCCCTTAACACCTATTTCTACAATGTTAGGTTTTTCCTTGCACTACTAAATCACAAATAGTTAAAATGTTTTAACTGTGTTCATGATGTAAACTCAGTACATACTCATTCAATTTCCCTATTTAGACCAATTGGTTGAACAAAAACAAAGTCTCTATCAAAGTCTTTCCCTTGGTTTTGGTTGTAGGTCTTCATGGGACTCAACAGGCCAAATCTTGACCCATAAATCTTTGGGTAAATGGGGCAGATTGTCCCATGAGGTAGCGAGATAAGGAGAGCAGGGTTTGCTTCCTTTTCTTTCTTCTCAGCCTCATCATCAAAGTATAACACAGCTTGATGGACAAGGAGTTGCCATTTTAAACAATTGATAACACTTCCAGTTACTGATGTCATTACTGCTGTACTTCAGGGGAGCTTCAGAATTTTTTTTAGATTAGATTACTTTTTAGATTAGATTACTTACAGTGTGGAAACAGGCCCTTCGGCCCAACAAGTCCACACCGACCCGCCGAAGCGACAACCCATCCATACCCCTACATATACCCCTTACCTAACACTACGGGCAATTTAGCATGGCCAATTCACCTGACCCGCACATCTTTGGACTGTGGGAGGAAACCGGAGCACCCGGAGGAAACCCACGCAGACACGGGGAGAACGTGCAAACTCCACACAGTCAGTCGCCTGAGGCGGGAATTGAACCCAGGTCCCTGGCGCTGTGAGGCAGCAGTGCTAACCACTGTGCCACCGTGCCGCCCCTATCTGTAGTGTTCTTTCTGTCCTTCTTTGAAGCACTAGACATTTGAGAGTTGAAGCAATATGAACTTGCAGGAAGATGTGCTTTATTCTTATTTGCAGGAAGATTCAGCCACAGTGTCAAGTTCATTGTAAGGAATTGTGAGTGTTTATCTGAATGTTTGCAGAGCTGACTTCAAGAAGGACAGTAGCAAATGTTTAGCAGGTCCTTCCACTGAATCTGAGAAACCTCAGTACTGCACATACAACAAATGAAGAAAGGAAGGATAACAGAGAATTACTTATATATTATTATTCTTTTCTCCTTTGCTTTCATACAACACTTTTTTCCAATTAAACACATTCCGTCAGAATCTACATAAGTCCCAAAATAACTGTTGTACTGTTCCATTCAAAATCAATAACACAGTCTGTTCAGACTATCTGTATTTTGCTTTTTTCTCATTTTTGGTCTGGAACTGTGAGTTGTAGTTGAGACCTGAACTATGCACAGCAGCTTGATTTTTTTTAAATTAAAAAAAAAACAAAAGACAGATATTCACTGTTAAGAACTGGCCTGCAAAGATACTGCAGGTTAACTACTGCTCAAAGAACATAGTCGATGATTTGCCACAAAGATGTTATGATGTTGAACTGATCAATCAAGGGAGGCCTGCTGCTGGCCAGCCAATCACAGAGTGTATTACAAGGAAAGAGAAACCAAAGAGTCAACTTGCTCTGACTGGGTTTTGGTACTAGCAGCTACCTGATTTTGTTTTCTGGTTTTGTTCTCTCTAGTTGTTAACTTGTTGAAGGTTCTGAGAAAAGAATCCCAGTTGTAAGAAATAAGTCAGTCTCCAGAAGATTTGCGAAAGTTGTTTATATTGATTGGTGGCTTTGAAATTCAAGCAAGACGAAGTGCTGCGTTCCTGTAACATAACCAAAGAATTTCACAAATGCCTGGTATTCATTGTTGAACCTGTTATCAAACCCGCAAATTATTTTTCTTTTTATTAAATTTATCCCTTGGTGACAGAGTGGGGGCTTCTGTTCAAAGAAGGGGTTGGCTTAGATCGTAGATATTAACCAGGTTATTTTTGTTTACATTATAAACTTGGGGTCCAAGCTCTGCTATTTGTAAAGTCTGGTTGGGAAAAGTTCAGGGTCATTGAATGTTTTTGGATCACAATACAGAAGAATATTGTGAAACTTGGAAGGGTTCAGAAAAGATTTACAAGGATGTTGCCAGGGTTGGAGGATTTGAGCTATAGGGAGCGGCTGAATAGGCTGGGGCTTGTTTTCCCTGGAGCATTGGAGGCTGAGGGGTGACCTTATAGAGGTTTATAAGCACATGAGGGGCATGGATAGGATAAAGACAAGATATGTTTCTTGGGGTGGGTGAGTCCAGAACTAGAGGGCATAGGTTTAGGGTGAGAGGGGAAAAATATAAAAGAGACCAAAGGGTAACTTTTTCACACAGAGGATGGTGTGTGTATGGAATATGCCATCACAGAAAATGGAGGAGCCTGATATAATTACAATATTTAAAAGGCATCTGGATGGGTATATGAAGAAGAAAGGATTAAAGGGATATGAGTCAAGGCCTGGCAAATGGGACTCGGTTGCGTTAGGCTAGGCTAGGCTATATGGTCAGCATGGATGAATTGGACTGAAGGATCTGTTTCTGCACTGTACATCTCTATCACTCTACAAATCTAGTAACTTGATACATCACAAACCAGCTGCCCTGCCAACTGAGCTAACCAACCCCACAATTAATGTGGGAGTTGCCAATTGCAAACGTCAATGTGAACGCCCAGTGGTGGGTGAAAAGCATGTTCCTGTGCAAAGTGAGTGAAGGGTAGGGAAGAAGGCGTGCATAACTCTTCGCGACAGAAGCATTGATTTTGTGTGTGTGCAAAGAACAATCCAGATACAGACATGGGGCTGTTGAGAACCGAAGGGCGCTATTTGCAGCAGAAAGGGGCAGCTGTGATCACAGACCAACTGTGAAAGAGAGGTCCTGACCACGGGCTGGAGGAGCCAGGCTGGACCTGGACCCGGTCCCGGTCCCTCCCAAACCGGGTAAACAGCAGCTGGCGATGGCTCCAGGCCTCCACTCACCAGCAGCAGCGGCCTCCCCCAGGGCCAGGAGCCGCTCTCTTCCTCCTTCACAACCTCCCCGGGCTTCACCTACCCTGTAATTCTTTCCTCTCCTTACGGTGCTTTTTGAAAAGCTTCTCCTCCTCCGTTTCTATTTCTTCCATCCTTTAACTGCACCGCAGCCTGTGAACACAGAGAGAGAGAGACCTTCCTTGTGCAGAAAGAACATCCCCCCTTTCACCTTTCACCTCTAACCCCAGCCCTCATTAAAGCTGCACCACACTGAGGCTACCTTCAGTCAAAACTAAACACACATCACTAATTCACTTTACTTTCATGGAAATAATAAATTCAATTATCAATTATTGGACCAAACTGCAACCATATTTTGAATAAGCAAGCTTAAATACAAATTCAGTGAACAATTTGTATTGATTCAACTCACAGCATATGAAAACATTGCAGAATAACATTTGACCCCTCGTTACATAAGGCTGGGATGGGGTGATGAACCATGTCTGTATTTGTCACAATTTAGCAAATTATCACCTGCAGTTTTGTCATGTTTCTTCCCACTTGTCCTGTAATTCCGGTGTCTATAATGCTTTTTGCACACGTGCCACAGCGAGATTATCCCATACCTTTTTTTAGGTTCACTCGTGGGACATTAACATTGTGTCTGGCCAGCCAGCATTTATTGCCCGTCCCTAGCTGCCCTTGAACTGAATAGCTTGCTTGGTCATTCCAGAGGGCAGTTGAGAGTGAACCACATTGACGTGGTCTGGAGTCACATGCAGGCCAGACCAGGTGATGATGACAGATTATCTTCTCTGATCAATATTAGTGAACGAGATGGGTTTTTCCATTACTCAACAATAGTTTCACAGTCATCAGTAAATGGAGGGATGAATGTCAAGATCAATATCTGGAACTCAAATCTCACCTGGGCGCCTGGACCTTTTCACTAATCCTTCTCCCATTGTCTCACACCTGCTGCCCCCCCCCCATCCCTGGCACATGGTCCCCCACCCGCTTCAGTGTCACCAACAATCCATGTCCATCTTCTCTGCAATGTCACCAGTACCCAAGCCCCCCTTCCTGCCAATATCCCTGCCTACTGTTTCACCAACACCCACCCTTCCACAATCAAAGTATCTCTTAACTTTATTTCTTCAGAAGTAGTCACCCTGGGCTGTAATTGCAAGCCTGAATCAATTAAAGATACATTTTAAAGAGGTAGAAGGATGGAGTGATTTAGCGAGAACATTAAAAATCTTATTGCGCAAATAAAGGCACAATAACTGGAGTGATTAAATTGGGATGTTCAAGACACCAGGATTACAGATCCAGGAGCAGAAGTTTCTATGACTTCAGAAAAGATTTACCAAGATGTTATTGGGAATAGAAGTTTTGTGTTATACAGATAGACTGGGACTTTTTTCACTGGAGCATAGGAGGTTTATAATATCATGGAGGGCATAAATAAGGTGAATAGCAAAGGTATTTTCCCTAAGGTGGGCAAGTTCAAAATTAGGGGCATACCTTTGAGGTGAGAGGAAAAAATACTAAAAAGGACATGACAGACAAATTTGTTACACAGAGAGTGGTTAGTGTGTGGAATGAATTGCCAGAGGAACCACAGGAACAGTTACAACATTTAAAATACCCAGGGACCTAATAAAGGGTGTGATAAGTGCATGACTAGGAAACATTTGGAGTGATATGGGCCAAACACAAGCAGATGGGACTAGTGTAGTTTGGGAACATGGTCAGCATGGACTAGTTGCATTGAAAGGTTTGTTTCTATGCTCTATGACTCTATGACAGGAGTGGAGTCATAGTTAGATATGATACTGAAGAAGGCAGTTGTTATATTTGCCTTTAGTAGTGAGTACATTGAATTTAGAAGTTGGGCGGGCATGCTGCAGCTGTACAGGACATTGGTTAGACCAATTTTGGTATGGTTCTTGTCTCCCTGTTATAGGAAGTATGTTGTGAGACTTGAAAGGGTTCACAGAATATTTACAAGGTTGTGGCCAGGGTTGCAGGGTTTGAGCCAAAGCTAGAGGTTGAATGGGCTGGGGCTACTTTCTCCAGAGTGTTGGAGACTTAGGGGTGACCTTATAGAGGTTTATAAACTCATGAGGGGCATGGATAGGATAAATAAACAAAGTCTCTTCCCTGGAGTGGGGGAGTCCAGAACTAGACGGCATAGGTTTAGGGTGATAGGGGAACGATATAAAAGAGACCTAAGGAACAACATTTTCATGCAGTGGATGGTAAGTGTATGGAATGAACTGTCAGAGGAAATGCTGGAAGCTGGTACAAAGGCATCTAGAGGGGTATATGAATAGCAAGAGTTTAGAGGGATATGGGCCAAATACTGGCAAATGGGATCAGATTAGTTTAGGATATCTGGTCAGCGTGGACAAGGTGGACTAAAAGGTCTGTTTCCATGCTGTACATCTCTATGACGCTCTGACTCTACCCTGTGACTTCACTGTGGCTGGAGGAGATTACTGAAGCAGGGAGGTGTAAAAACAAGGATGAGTTTTTTTTAAATTAAAGCATTGTTTAACCAAGAATCAATATAGCTCAGCAAGCATGAGAGTGACAGATGAACAGAGCTTGGTACAAGTAAAGAGATATGTGAGTTTTTCAGGTGTGAACTGAAATAGTTGGGTCTAGTGGTAATGCAGGCATGGGAAAGGGTTTCAAAAGCAGATAAACTAAGCCAGGAATGAAGTTTTATGATGATACAGACATGGAAATAAATTGTCTTAGTGATGGTGTGAATATATAACCAGAAGATCGTCATAAGATCAAAAATAACATCAGCATTGGAAACAGCCTGCGTACCAGAGAGAGGGATACAATCAGTCTCTCGGCATTGGAGCTTGTGTGTATAAATTTTGTGTTTCCAGATATTTAATTGGAGAAACCTTTTGCTTATCCAGTACTGGATAAGCAGTTTGCTAGAATAAAGAACAACACCCCACAGGACTAGGCCCATCGGCCCTTCAAGCCTGAGCCAACAAATTTTGCTCTTCCATTCTAAAAGTGTCTTCACTTACAGGATCCATATTCCTCTATTCCCTTCCCATTCGGGTATTCATCCAGGTGCTTCTTGAATGCCGCTATTATGTCTGCTTCAACCAACTCCTCTGGTAGCGCGTTCCAGGCACTCACTCACACATCTCTTTTAAAGTCCCTCTAACACCCAGCATCTTGATCCTGTGTCCTCATGTATTTGATCCCTTCTCCCTGAGAAAAAACTTGGCAGGTTTGTAATAGTTGAGGATTCAAGAGAGGTGACAATGAGGTTGAGCTGGATGTTCCATATGAACATAAGTATTAGCAGTATGCGTAGGCCATTCAGCCCCTTGAGTTTGTTCCACCATTCAGTAAAATCATGGCTGATCTGAATGGAGCTTTGAATTCACATTTCTACCTGCCTTGATTACTTTTCATAGTCTAGCTTAGCAAGAATCTTCCTGCCCCTGCCTTAAAAATATTCAAGGACTCTGATTTCACCACTATTTTGAGGAAGAGAGTTTCAAAGGCTTACACCAACACTCCAACAGAAAAAAAGTCAACTAATCTTAGTTTTAAGTGAGCATCTCTAACCCATTTCCACCAACCCTATCCATGTGGAGACCTCGCCTTTAACTGTCCTCCCTAAACACATTGCATTTTAATGATGCCTACTGTGATGCTCTATCTACTGCTGTGGAGGACATCATGGTGGAAATTGCCAAAAATCACCTGTTCTGTAGCCTACCATACCACCCCATGCTTTTTCACTTACGTGTCCACACATACAGCTTGAATACCTCTTACACTTTCTCTGTAGCCTTTCCCTGCATTAACCTTGACTCTTCCACCCTTTTTGGCAGCCGATCCTGCTGCCACTACAGGCCCCTTCCTCTTGCACACTTCTCAACATCATGATCCACAGGACTGTGATCACCCAGATATCTGACCACCTTTGACAAGCATTCCTTAGACATGATTGACCAAACCCTGACTGTTGTGTTTGCAGTTCCCTACTGATATATGATTTTCCTGACTGTAGATGCCTTTGCTACAGAACTTTCCATTACCCACTCATTGGGCTGTAGTCAGATATAACAGCTGACCAATTTGACAACTAACCAAGACCACGCCTTGGGCTGTGTGCAGACAGTGCCCATGACTGACGGTATTAGGACCCCCTAACGAACACCAACCTCCACCTTAACTAAGGATTATCCCACACCAGGTTTCTGACATGGCTATTTGGTTTAATAAACATGCAGTATGTTTGCCACACAGGTAGCTGCTGCATGCTGCAGATTTTAGGTGATATTCTGATGTGTCATACAGCAAGATTTCACCACCTGTAGACAGATCCCTACTGTCAAGCATGATAAGCAGCCAATCTGTGCTGTGTGTCTGCAGGAAAAAGATATCTCAATACAGCAGCACTGATAGTTTTTGGCTCTGGCCAACACGCTAACAGATTTAACAGGCAAGGTCAAACATGATACTATGAGCATACAAGTATACACTGAGAAAGCAAGAGCTAAGACAGCAAGTGAGCAGTCTGAGATGCAGCCTGATCTAATCTATGTGGCGGATAGTTGACCATGAGCAAATTGTCCTTGTGGCAGCCTTTCAATGTTAATTGCTAATATACCCTGTAATACAGATCTTTGCCAATAATGGAGAATGAAACCAGTGTGTACAGCCCCACCAAACTGGATTTTGGCAAACATTGGAAGATGATAATATGGTCAATTGTGTCAAATGCTGCAAATGAGATGAAAGGATGAGGAGGAATGGTCTGATTTTATCACAGTTACATAGGAAGTCATTTGAGACTTTGACAATACCTGTTTCAGGATTGTGTTAGAAGCAGAAACATTTTGCAGGGATTGAAATATGGAGTTCTAGGAAACTTGGACATGCATTTAGGAGGTGAAAACACTTTCAAGGACTTTGGGTGAAAAAAGAAATTGCAGATTCAGCTGTAGTTTGCAAGAACTGAGTACTCAACTGTTGGATTTTTGTGCAGAGCAGCAATGATGACAGATTTAAATTTGAAAACAATTAACAATATCAGCCAACATAGGAACCACAGAGGACTGAGGGACTAGGAGCTGGATTTCATGGACAAAACAAGCTTAGACAGAGTATGAGATGAAAAGAGGAGAAATGGGAGGTAAATGTGAGTCAGAGCTATGTTGCAGAATTGCATTATAGGAAGATTTCCAATTGGGCTTAGAAAATGGGGAGGTGGCTGAAGCAACTGGTCAGATGCTCTTAATCTTAGAAATAACATGTTTATGAGCTCCTTGTTGTTGGAGTAAGAACAGAAGAACTGGTGGAGGATTTGAAAGAGGTGTTTTTAATTTGGCGTTTAACAGTCAGTTAAATAGTTTATGAAGATATTAGAAGTTTCCTAGCTTCTTTGGTTGTATCAGTGATTTACCATGTAAGACTAGTAACCATCTGTGTTGCTCTTTTTATTATTAATTGTACATGGGATGCTGAACATAGTTGCATAAAATGAAATTAACTTATGGATGTTTATAAGTAGAATAGATGATTTTTTAAATTTCAATAACAATTAAATATGTGCATCAGAATTTCCTTGTGAATACATTGGTCACTAAAATTAAAATATATTGTATCAAATTAAGTACATAACAGAACTTTTTTTTAAAATGTGGAACTTACTAAGGCAATTCAATGCAGGTAGGTGTGCAAAAATGTTTACCACCAATAGCTCATGTAGGAAAATAGGACGTAAGAACAGAAGTAAACTGTTTAGTATTTAAGACTATTCCATAAAATTGAGCAACAGGAACAGTTTCTGCTCAGTGATGACCTCAGAATGTTGATAGTGTGGTTTCAGTGATGCTAGAACCATTGAATATCATGAGAAAATGATTAGATTCTCTCCTGTTAGAGATGTCATTGCCTGACACAAGAGTGGTGTCACTTAACAGCCTAAACATGGTCATATCGCAAACGAGCATGAACTGAGGAGTCACAAATAATGGTGAACATTATGTAACTATTAGTGAACATCTCTTTTCTGAAACAAAGCTGGAGAGATGGTCATTGATGAAAGTAGCTGAAGATGGTTGGGTTTAGGATACTACTCGGAGGGACTTCTGCAGTGAGATCTTCAGTCTGAGATGGTTGGACTCCAATAATGACTGCCAGCTTCCTTTCTGTTAGACATGATTCTTATCAATGGAGAGTTTTCCTCTGACTGTCATTGACGCCAGTTTGATGCATATCCAGTAAAATACTGCCTTGGAGTCAAGGACAATCTTTCTCACTTAACGTCCTGAATTTAGTTCCCTTTTCCATGTTTGGATCAAGGCTGCAATGGGGCCTAGAACTGGTGGGCATATTTTTTAAAAAATTCATATGCAGTTTCAATCTTCCTTTTCTCAACCAAAAACAAATGTCAGCATTTTTATCCTGAGTTTTTGTATTTTGCATTTTGCTATTACGAGGATGAGCCTGGATAAAGGGATCATGTTCCTGTTTTGCAAAGCTACTTTTCCAACATTATTAAGTACTATTTTCTTAGGTATTCGGAAAAATGTAATATGCTTGTAAACTAATATTGATGAAGAAAACAGCTTGGCTCTGGTTGCTGCTGTGCCAACTGTGATGGTTCTGAGTATAAGAGTTTAAGTTATATAGATTTTATTTTGAAAATGATACTCAGAGACAACACACACTACAATCTGAAGGCTACCAGGGAATTATTGAACTGTTGGGTTCAGTCGTGAAGTAATTTGTTCTTCAGGTCTTTCCCTGACATTTTTACGGGTATCCCACTGTTTAAATTCAGATAAAAAGCCATTCCATCAAACCTGAGACATGACCTTCATTCTCATTTCTAATTTACATCAGCTCAGCATTCCAGAGAATTGTTTTCATAACAAAAATTGTCCTTACTTGTACGAAAATGGTAAACATATGTATCTGTTGGAAGATTCGAACTACACAAAGCTATTTTGTATGATGACAATCAGTGCAGCCTTGGAGATTCCCGTTGACATATCAACATATTACAGAGTGTGTTTCAACTGTCCTGCAAAAATTTAAAAAGTGACAGGTGAACATGAATAGATTCTTTGATATGGAATTTTTAACTTGACATTTTAATAGCATTCATTACATTATGATTTTCTTGAAGACACTAGATAAAAACAAATATGTTGAGAGCTGCTACTTGAAATGGAAAATTAGTGTACCTTAATTTTTTTTACAGTAAGTCTTTACATCTCCAAGTGTTCACTCAATTGCCTTCCAGAATCAGGGATCAGCCTAAGGACCACAACAAAAACAGAAACTGCTGGAAAGCCTCAGCATGTCTGGGAGCATCCCCATGGGCAGCATCAGCCTAAGGATCCAGGGTAGACCATTTAGGGCCTAGAGGAGGAGAAATTTCTTTACCCAGAGAGTGGAAACCCTGCGGAATTCTCTGCTGCAGAAAATGGTTGAGGGCAAAACATTGAACTTTTCAAGAAGGACCGAAAGAGATCAAAGAGTATGTGAGAAAGCAGGAACCGGGTACTGATTTGAATGATCAGCCATGATCATATTGAATGGTGCAGCAGGCTCAGAGAGCTGAGTGGCCTACTCTTGCTCCTATTTTCTATATTTCTGTGAGTGATGCCATTGCACAGACTGATTCTACTATTAGAGAAATGAGAATTTAATTTTTTGTAGTCTTGCCAGAATATAGAATTCATGCAATAAAGGAAGGCAGAATTCATGACATTTTCAAGTGGGAGTTGTTCATTATCTAAGGCTAAGAATAATGTTTTTGTACTGACATGATTTGAGAGGGTCCCTTTATCCAGGCTCATCCTTGAAAAAAAAATTGAAGTTATATTTTTCCTTTATCAACGTCAAATGGATTACTGATCTTTGATAATGGCTAGCTGTGTTGTTTCCCCATGTGCCATAACTGGAACAAGTCCAAGTGTGGTCAGGAGTTTCATTGGAATTCCCTTTTTGTGAGTTTGCTGGAATTATGGCAGGAACCTTGGGATTTTACACTGCTCATCAATGGGGTTGGTAAGGTGGACAATTCTCAGTAAATCCACACTGGCTGCCACTCACACACCAAATTAATGGGACGGGGGCTTGTAAAAGTGGGGCCAACTCCTGCCCACCACCAGCCCACACAGACTTTATGCTGATCCCACTTCCCATCACAAGGTAAACACTGGCAGCATCACGTTGAAGCCCTCAAGTCGAAATAAATTGCCAAATTAATGGACTCAATCAGCTCAGTTGGGGTTGGGGATTTGAAAACCAAGCCAACTCTTTTGTGTTGGTCACATGGCTTCGCCCCCTTGCCTGTCATATCACACTAATAATAAAATCTATGACATAATGAACACATAACAAGTTGGGAAATTCTACAAATGTCAACTGAATTGTCATATATCTCTTTGGCTTGGATTAACATGGTGAATGTTAGATAACACTATGATTTGGTTTCCATGCATATGTGACCTAATTGTTCCTTGATTATATCACTGCACTGCACAGCCTAGTAGATTTTGTATGCACAAATCTTTAGAGATTCCAAATAACATGTATTTGGAAAGGCAAGGACTGATTCGGGATAGTCAACATGGCTTTGTGTGTGGGAAATCATGTCTCACAAACTTGATTGAGTTTTTTGATGAAGTAACAAAGAAAATTGATGAGGACAGAACAGTAGATGTGATCTATATGGGCTTCAGTCAGGTGTTTGACAAGGTTCCCCATGGGAGACTAATTAGCAAGGTTAGATCTCATGGAATACAGGGAGAACTAGCCATTTGGATGCAGAACTGGGTCAAAGGTAGAAGACAGAGGGTGGTGGTGGAGGGTTGTTTTTCAGACTGGAGGTCTGTGACCAGTGGAGGGCCACATGAATCGGTGCTGGGCCCTCTACTTTTTGTCATTTACATAAATGATTTGGATGCGAGCATAAGAGGTACAGTTAGTAAGTTTGCAGGTGACACCAAAATTGGAGGTGTAGTGGACAGCGAAAAGGGTTACCTCAGATTACAACAAGATCTTGACCAGATGGGCCAATGGTCTGAGAAGTGGCAAATGGAGCTTAATTCAGATAAATGCGAGGTGCTGCATTTTGGGAAAGCAAATCTTAGCAGGACTTACACACTTAATGGTAAGGTCTTAGGGAGTATTGCTGAACAAAGAGACCATGGAGTGCAAGTTCATAGCTCCTTGAAAATGGAGTCGCAGGTTGATAGGATAGTGAAGAAGGAATTTGGTATGCTTTCCTTTATTGGTCAGAGTATTGAATACAGGAGTTGGGAGGTCATGTTGCAGCTGAACAGGACATTGGTTAGGCCACTGTTGGAATATTGCATGCAATTCTGGTCTCCTTCCTATCGGAAAGATATTGTGAAACTTGAAAGTGTTCAGAAAAGACTTACAAGGATGTTGCCAGGGTTGGAGGATCTGAGCTACAGGGAGAGGCTGAACAGGTTGGGGCTGTTTTCCCTGGAGTGTCGGAGATTGAGGGGTGACCTTATAGAGGTTTACAAAATTATGAGGGGCATGATTAGGATAAATAGGCAAAGTCTTATCCCTGGGGTTGAGGAGTCCAGAACTAGAGGGCCTAGGTTTAGGGTGAGAGGGGAAAGATATAAAAGAGACCTAAGGGGCAACCTTTTCACACAGAGGGTGGTACGTGTATGGAATGAGCTGCTAGAGGATGTGGTGGAGGCTGGTACACTTGCACATTTAAGAGGCATTTGGATGGGTATATGAATAGGAAGGGTTTGGAGGGATATAGGCCAATTTCTGACAGGTGGGACTAGATTGGGTTGGGACATCTGGTCAGCATGGACGGGTTGGACCGAAGGGTCTGTTTCCATGCTGTACATCTCTATGACTCTATGACACTATAACTTGGCTGGACTTGGTATTAACTCATTTTGTTTTAAATATATTACACTGAAATAATTAAATATGGTGGGAGAGAAAGAAAACAGCATTTAAATATATTCATTGCCAGCTATAATTTGCTTCTAAACATGTGCTGCTCTGACAACAAATGAGCAATAAATGATTTTGATGATTTTGAGACAAAAACAGTGAATATTTTCAAGAAGGAGAGCTAAAGGGATCAAAAGTTTGGGGGCAAAGTTCAAGGAAAACTTACAAAGTAAGATAATCAACCATGATCATATCGAATGGCAGAGCAGGCTTGAAAGGTCAAATGGGGTAAAAACAATGACTGAATAAGGGCTTATGCCCGAAACGTCGAATTTCCTGTTCGTTGGATGCTGCCTGACCTGCTGCGCTTTTCCAGCAACACATTTTCAACTAAAAACAATGACTGCAGATGCTGGAAACCAGATTCTGGATTAGTGGTGCTGGAAGAGCACAGCAATCCAGGCAGCATCCAACGAGCAGCGAAATCGACGTTTCAGGCAAAAGCCCTTCATCAGAAATAAAGGCAGTGAGCCTGAAGTGTAGAGAGATAAGCTAAGGGAGGGTGGGGATGGAGAGAGAGTAGCATTGAGTACAATGGGTGAGTGGGGGAGGGGATGAAGGTGATAGGTCAGGGAGGAGAGGGTGGAGTGGATAGTTGGAAAAGGAGCTTAACAGGTAGGACAAGTCCGGACAAGTCATGGGGACAGTGCTGAGCTGGAAGTTTGGAGCTCGGGGGAGGTGGGGGAAGGGGAAATGAGGAAGCTGTTGAAGTCCACATTGATGCCCTGGGGTTGAAATGTTCCGAGGCGGAAGATGAGGCGTTCTTCCACCAGGCGTCTGGTGGTGAGGGAGCGGCGGTGAAGGAGGCCCAGGACCTCCGTGTCCTCGGCAGAGTGGGATGGGAGTTGAAATGTTGGGCCACGGGCGGTGTGGTTGATTGGTGCGGGTGTCTCAGAGATGTTCCCTAAAGCGCTCTGCTAGGAGGCGCCCAGTCTCCCCAATGTAGAGGAGACTGCATTGGGAGCAACGGATACAAGAAATGATATTAGTGGATGTGCAGGTAAAACTTTGATGGATGTGGAAGGCTCCTTTAGGACCTTGGATAGAGGTGACGGAGGAGGTGTGGGCACAGGTTTTGCAGTCCTGCGGTGGCAGGGGAAAAGTGCCAGGAGGGAGGGTAGGTTGTAGGGAGGCGTGGACCTGACCAGGTAGTCACGGAGGGAACGGTCCTTGCGGAAGGCAGAAAGGAGTGGGGAGGGAAATATATCCCTGGTGGTGGGTCTTTTTGGGGGTCGCGGAAATGTCGGCGGATGATTTGGTTTATGCAAAGGTTTGTAGGGTGGAAGGTGAGCACCAGGGGCATTCTGTCCTTATTACGGTTGGAGGGGTGGGGTCTGAGGGTGGAGGTGCGGGATGTGGACGAGATGCGTTGGAGGGCATCTTAACCACGTGGGAAGGGAAGTTGCGGTCTCTAAAGAAGGAGGCCATCTGGTGTGTTGTATGGTGGAACTGGTCCTCCTGGGAGCAGATACGGCGGAGGCGGAGGAATTGGGAATACGGGATGGCATTTTTGCAAGAGATAGGGTGGGACGAGGTGTAATCCAGGTAGCTGTGGGAGTCCTTGAAAGGTCAAATGGCCTTCTCTTGTTCCTACTTTTATATGTTTCTATGTTTGCAATGCAAAAAGAAACTCAGTTCAGCAAAGTGAATCTCTTGGTCCAATTACAGCAACTCAAGCATTAACCTGACCAAAAGAAAACAAATTTGAATATGGAATGCTTTATGTTTTACAACAGCCATGAATTTGGACAGCACCAGTGTGTACATTATGAACAGCATTAGAAATCACACAACACCAGGTTATAGCTTAAAAATGTGTTGCTGGAAAAGCGGCATCAAAGGAGCAGGAGAATCATAACAGGAGAATCAGGAACATAAGCCCTTATGCCCAAAACGCCGATTCTCCTGTTCCTTTGATGCTGCCTGACCTGCTGCGCTTTTCCAGTAACACATTTTTAAGCTCTGATCTCCAGCATCTGCAGTCCTCTCTTTCTCCTAACACCAGGTTATAGTCCATCAGGTTTATTTGGAAGCACTGGCTTTTGGAGCGCTGCTCCTTCATCAGGTGATTGTGAAGATTGATGAACCTGTTGTTGAGTGATTTCTAACTTTGTACACCCCAGTCCAACACCGGGGTCTCCAAATCATTATGAACAGCATCTTCTAATTTTGATTAATGTCAACCTGGGAAATTTCAGTCATACTGCTGTGGTTAAAAACAGTGGCACAGTGGAGTCTCCAAATGGGATGCGCAATGCTCCATACTGGAAAGGGCATCCTGTGTGTGCAATGGAAGCTTCCAAACTGGCCAGATCATGATGTTAAACAGCTGTTGAGCAAATTTGATGCATATAATTGAAACTTTAACTGTGAAGGTTCACTGAATGTATTCCTTGTCACTCAAGGCTGAGCATGCATTGAACTGAAACAGGAAATGTCCTCACCCACTGGTGCTATTTAAAGAGCCAGCCATCTAACTTGCAAATTATTTTGCTTAATTAATGGTGTTGTTAGCTAAGCTAGCATTTAAAACTTGATTTAAGGCAAGGCAACTGTACCTATTCAAAATTGTGTAGAAACACAGAAAATTTCATTTTATCAGTTACTGGGAGCATGTGAATAAGATAGCCCACGTGATCGTTAGGATGTAAGATCATATAATTACCTTCATGGTGGAGAAGAGGTGATGTCTTGACTTGGACATAGTTAGTACTTACCATGTTTAAACAAAAGGTAATGTTTGCAGACTTCACTCTTGCAAACCCTCTCCTGCAATCCAATCAAAGCACAAGGCAGATGGTGGCAACAGATGAACAATCCAAGCAATTGAACAGCGCATGGAACATAGCAAAAGAACAGAGAAGGAAAGGCAAAGTGATTGCCATTACTTGAGAGTTTTGAACAAGTTGAAATCAATGGGAATGAGGAAACACATTATCCACAGGTTGGAGTGATGCCTGGTACATAGGAAGATGGATGTTTGTGGGGAGGTCAGTCATCTCAGCTCCAGGACATCTCTGAAGGAGTTCCTTAATGTTGTGCCCTAGGTCCAACCATCTTCTGCTGCTTCATCAATGATCTTCTCTCCATCATATGGTCAGAAGTGGGGATGTTAGCCAATGATTACACAATGTTCAGCACCATTCGCAAATCCTCAAATACTGAAGAAGTCCATGTTCAAATGCAACAAGATCTCGATAATACGCAGGCTTGGGCTGAAAAGTGGCAAGTAACATTTATGCTATGCAAATGCCAGGCAGTGACTGTCTTCATTAAGAGACAATCTAAACACTGCCCCTTGATATTCAATGATGTTACCATCACTGAATTCCCCCATTACCATTGACCCAAAACTGTAAATAAATACTGTAGTTGTAACAGCAGTTCAAAAGCTAGGAATTCTGCAGTGAGAGACTCATCTTTTATCTCTCCAGAATCTGTCCACAATCTACAAGAACTCAAGTCAGGACTGTGATGGTATAATGCCAACCTGCCTGGATAAGTGGCAGTCTAACACCATTCAGAGAGCTTGAAACAAGCCATTTTACTGACACTCATTCACCATGTTCAACATTCACTACCCTCACTAACACACAGTGTCAGCTTTATGTCCAATCTACAAGGTGAACTGCAGTCACTCAGCACATTCCAAACCCACAGCCTTGACCACAAGAGGGACAATGGTAATAGAACCTTGGGAATGTTTCCATCTGCAAATTCACCTTCAAGAATCATATGTTCCTGACTTAGAAATGTATAATTGTTCCTTCACCGTCTCTAGGCCAAAATCCTGGAACTTCCTTCATAGCAGCACTATAAATACTGTATCCCCTACACCACAAGGTCTGCAATGATTCCAAAAGACAACTCACCACCACCTTTTGCAGGGCAATTAGGAATGGGCAAAAAATACCAGCGTACATCCCGTGAACAATTAAAAATAAATAGCCTTCCCAAAAAACGCAATGCTTGACAATCAGCTTTAGGTATATTGAATTTTCAATGAATTTTTGCTTCAGATTTGCAGAAATTTCTCAACTACTACGAGAAATTAGGCAAGGCCATGACCACAGGAATTTTACATTTACCACTCTAAGCCATTAGAACTACTTATTGCAGAGATTCAAAGGCAATTGACATAGAACAAAGTGATTCACAAATAGATTGATGTCAGAGCAAGTACAAAGTGGCTGTTCTAGCCGTTTATAGGACAGGAAGTGTTATATGTCTTTATAGTAATTCCATTCATATAATTTTACATCCACAGACCAGTCAGAAAAATCATGACTATGATCTTTTATATTTATATTAAAGCACAATCCCTACAACAGTAAAACAAATTTAAGATTTGGATTGAAAAATCAGTTATTAAAACATATAATAAATGTGGCTGACCTGAAAGGAAGTCCATTACATTGGTGCAAGAGCAGGGACGATGATGGTGGTTTACCACTGCTGACTTGTAATGATGTAGGGTCCAAAAGGAAGATGTTAATGGAGCGTGCAGCAACATTGTGCTGAAGACACTGGATGATGACTGGGACAAGCAACTGACAAGCAGCAGCCACGAGATACTCACTCTGACTTGCATGTTGGGAATTTGTTCTACTTATTTTCTCAGGGAAGTAGAGGAAAATTCAAAATAGTGCAAAAATAAGGCAAGTTGACTCATAAAGAGAAACAGATACACAAGAAATAAGATAGTGGATGCACAATGGCAAAATTCTGAAGTTGTTATTTAGAGTTTAAGGGGACAGTCACAAAACTCTTTCTGAATATCGAGTTTTCTCACACCCTTCAGATTGACTAATTTTCTTGCCATTGCTCACACCACATCAGCGAGGGGAAAATTCCACCCAATAGTCTAGCTAGTCTAAAATCTGTCAGTGGGAAAACTCTAGAATCCATTAAAATGAGGTAGTTGTGAGACATTTAAAATATCAAAATACAATTGGTCTTAGATGGTTTTGTCAAAGGAAATTGTGTTTGACAATTTGTTATAATTCCTGGGAAAATAACAAGTTGAATGGATAAAGTAGGTGTAGTGCATTTGGATTCTTAAAACACATTCAGGAAAATTTTTTAAATTCATCTGTTGGATATGGGCACAGATGGCTGGGCCAGTATCTATTGTCCACACCGTTGCCCTTGAGAAGGTGGTGTTGAGTTGCCTTCTTAAATTGCTATAGTCCATTGTGCTGTAGGTAGACCCACAATGCTTTTGGGGTGGGAATTCCAGAACTTTGACCCAATGAAATTGAAGGAATGACCATATATTTCCAAGTCAGGATGGTGAGTGGCTTGGAGTGAAATTTGCAGATGGTGGTATTCCCAAGATTTATTGCTCGTCCTTCTAGATGGAAATGGTCATGGGTTTGGAAGGTATTGTCTCAGGATCTTTGATAAATTTCTACTGTGCATCTTGTAGATGGCACACAATGCTGTGACTGATTGTCAGAGGTGGAGGAGGTGAATATTTGTGGATGTGAGACAATCAATTGGGCTGCTTTTGCCTGGATGGTGTCAAGCTTCTTGAGTGTTGCTGAAGCTGCACCCATCCGGCCAGTGGGGAGTATTCCATCACACTCCTGACTTGTATCTTATAGGTGTTAGACAGGCTTTGGGAAGTCAACAGGTGGATTAATCCCTGCAGTATTCCCAGCCTCTGACCTGCTGTTGTGGTCATTGTATTTTTATGACAAGTCTAGTTTAATTTCTGGTCAATGGTAACACCCAGGAGGTTGCAATGATGGTAATGTCAAAGGATGGTAGTTAGAATGTCTCTTATTGGAGATGGCTATTGCCTGGCACTTGTGTGGCAAGGATGTTACTTGCTTCCTTTCAGTCCAAGCCAGGTCCTGCTGCATTTGGATATGGATTGCTTCAGTATCTGAGGAGTTGCAAATGGTGCTGAACATAATGCAATCATCGGCTAACATCCCCATTTCTGACCGTATGATGGAGGGAAAAGTCATTGATGAAGTAGCTGAAGATGGTGGCCCTGGGACACATTAAGTAACTCCAGCAGAGATGTCACTAAAGTGTCACAAAAAAAATTCCTGCATTGGGTGAAAGGTCAAGGTGTATTGGAGTTGATCTATTAGCATGAATAAAGGATTCGCTAACTAATAGGAAACAGCGTCGGGATAAACGGATCATTTCAGGTTGGCAAATCAGATCTAATGAAGTGCCACAGGGATCAGTGCTGTGGCCTCAACTATTTAAGACCTTGGAAGAAGGGGCTGATGTATAGTTTCCAACTGTATATGCTGATCATACAAAAAGGAAAGAAAAACAAGTTATTGAGTCTCCAAAGGGATATAAATAGATTATTGGGTGAATGGTTATTTGACAGATGGAGTATAATGAGGGAAAATGTGACGTTGACCATTTTGGCAGGAAGAATGGAAAAGCAGATTATTTAAATGGAGAGAGAATGTGACCTGCAACATTGAAACAATATCTGGGTGCACAGAATTCACAAAACAATAGCCTTAGGTACAGCATTAAATTAGGAAGGTAAATGGAATGCTTAAAAATAAGGAATTCTCCCATTTCACATGGAATTGAGGAAGAATTTTTTTCACTCAGAGCTTCATTGAGTTTTAGAATTCTATTCCATAGAGAGCAATCAAGTGTGGGTCGATGAATAGATTTAAGGATGAGATAGTCAGTTAATCAGAATTTGATTGACACCGAGTCAAGCATTGTCGGGAATAACAGGAAAATGGATTAAGGCCACAATCAGGTCAATATGAGCTTATTGAATGGTGGAATAGACTCAATGGACTGAATGCCCTTCTTCCAGGCCTTTTTTTAATGAAAGTTTGATTCTATTTGTTTCCAAATTGTGCTTCTAATCATATCATTCCACCATTATTTTCACATCATTTCTATGAGCCAACTGGACCCCTACATCTGGTTCTCAAACCCTCACCCATGTCTTTGTTAGCCTTTGTTCCATTGTGTTTTGGGCCAAGTTTCCACCTTATATAAACTTTTGCACATTATGTCCATGTCCCACCTCATATGATGATGTGATTTTCCTCTCCTTGGAGTTGGCGAGGAAGGTGGTAGATAAGGCAAACTTCCCAGTGGGGAACACGAACCTTGGTTCACTTCAGCAATTACATTTTGATAAAGAAGATGGGCCACATTGTCAACTCATGACCATTTAAGACCCTTAAATGGTCAATATACAACTGCTTAAGGGTCTCAAGCCACCACTTGGCTGATTCTTGACAGATGATAAAAAAAGGCTGCCTCTCCAAGGACTATCTGCCTGGCAGATTGGGTGGGGTTTGGCAGCTATTCTCAGGTTGGAGGAAGTTGGGCAGAAGGGTGACTACCGAAAGCCAATCCTTGCCAATATTTCAGTCACTCGCCACCATGATCCACACCACATAATTCCCTGATTTTCACCTGGTGAAAAGACCTAATTGTTGGTGCAGCTGTTCATAGCTCTGAAGACTCACTGCTCTCCTCAGATGGAGCCGGCTAGATAATGACTAAATATTTAATTTATGATTGATCAGTGAGCATTCTCACTGGAGGGCGAAGGAAGTTGCCTGCCTAATACTTTGGTTAGGATTTAGTGCTCACTGACTAGGCCAGCATTTATTGCTGATCTCTAATTGCCTAGAGGGCTGTTAAGAGTTAAGCACATGACTCTGTGCCCGGAGTCATATATAGGCAAGAGCGCCAGATTTCCTTTCCTAAAGGACCTTGATAAAGCAGATGAGTTTTTATGTCAATCAATAGTGTCACCATTAGGCTAGCTTTTATTCCAGAATTTTGTTGAATTCAAATTTCACCATCTGCTATGGCGGCACTCAAACCTATGTCCCTGGAACATTATACGGGAGTTCGAGATTATTACTCCAGTGACATTACCACCACCTTAACCCCTCCCCTGAATGGGCCAGAATGGATTGGGAAGTTTATATGGAGGGAGAGAGTAAGGCAGGATGGAATAGCTATGAACTTAGATGAAAAAGAACCACCATTTGAGATGCAGGTTAAATTACTGAGACTGAAAAGTTGATGCATTGAGAGAGAGAGAGAAAGTGTTGTGGGTATCTTAATTCCAGAAGCTCTTTGAAATTTAGAGTGTGGGAGAATACAATGATAGATTCTGGATTGTGTGGTGCTGGGAGAGCACAGCAGTTCAGGCAGCATCCAACGAGCAGCGAAATCGACGTTCCGGGCAAAAGCCCTTCATCAGAAATAAAGTTAGCTAGGTCAATGGAAAGGTCCAGGAGGTGGTCAGAATTGGATCCAGGTCAAAACAAAAAAAAACAATGCTGCATTTGGAGGTCACCACTGGATCCAGATTTGGCACAGAAATGTACTTCAATCTTGGGAGAATGGATGTCCGGCGAGTGCTGTACATATAAGCGTAGGCTAATACTGAGCAGGGACAATAGGCACCACCTATTATGATGACATCATATGGATCTTGTGAGAGAATAGCTTAGGATCTCAAATGAATAAAATTTACCAATCAGATGTTCATCATGGTCTCTCATTATGTTTATCATATCAATATAATTTGTACTTAGTACTCTCAAAAAAACCAATGTCAAGAAATAACCAAGCTCTTGTTTTTTTTGTGGGATATACATGGCAGTATATTGTATTAATTCTGTTGTATTGTAAACAGTAATTGTGAGGAAACATTAACAAATAGCTGAGGGTGGGTTGGCGCATCATTTAGAAGATAGAGCCCAGAAGCCATAATATACATAAACAATCTGGAAGATTAATCAGACAAAAATAACTTCATATCAGCTCAAAAAATTCTGAAAATATTAAAGATTGAGCTCTGAAAGTTGTAGACAGTAAGAAAGGAAACAGCAAATTTATAAAAAGTTCATGCTAAGTTTTTATTTTGTATTGATGTTGACAATACAATCAATAACTTTTCTCCATGTTCATAAAATTATTTTTGCAATAACATTAGTTAGTACACAGATGCTGAATTATGACATAGT
Organism: Hemiscyllium ocellatum; assembly: GCF_020745735.1. NCBI lineage: Eukaryota > Metazoa > Chordata > Chondrichthyes > Orectolobiformes > Hemiscylliidae > Hemiscyllium > Hemiscyllium ocellatum. The sequence goes on along the minus strand of NC_083404.1, from coordinate 97,703,954 downwards.
ACCGAAGTTGGCCATTCAGCCCATCGATTCTGCACTGCCATTCAACAAGATAGTAGCTGATCTGATAATCCTCAACTCCATTTTCCTGCTTTATCCCCACACCTCTCATTCCCTTAGTAATTAAAAATCTGTCAATCTCAGCCTTTAATATTCTTAATAACTGGTCTCATTAGTCCTCTTGGGTAAAGAATTTCACAGATTCAGTACATTCTGAAAGAATAAAATCTCCCTCACCTCTGTTTTAAATGTGACCTCTTATTCTGAAATTATAAACTCAGTTTCTAGACTGTTTTACAAGGGGAAACAATCTTTCTGCATCTACTCTGTCAAGTCCCTTAAGACTCTCGCCTGTTTCAATCAAGTTGTCTTTCATTCCCCCCAATTTCAATGAGTTATTATTTTCTTTTGCTTGTTATAATAATATTGAACATAAATTAAAATAATTTAGGCGTAATATAAAGGATGCACCGAGTTAATGAGACATCAAATAAGAATGAACAGTCAAGCAATAGAGGGAATAACAAGAATTTAGAATAAGGGAGCAGGCTCTCCAAATTCCTTTCCAAGCTACTAATTTTATCTGACTTGGTGGTACCTTGCTTCAAAATCACTGCGTTAAATTCGTGGAGCTTCTTCTCTAATGGCATTGTGGATCTATCTACAGAAAATGGACTGTAGTAATTCAAGATGGCAGCTCTCCATCACCTTTTCAAGGCAGCTACAGATGGCAATGAAGGTTGATCCAGCTAATGAAGCCAACATCCTACAAATGAGTAAAAACAGATGCAGAACAAAGAAAACTAAGAATTAATGATCAGAGTCCAGGCATAAAAGTATAGAAATCTTAACTATTTTAATAAATTGATACAGCAGTTTTTCAGATGGCTGGCTGCATAAAAGGCGTGACTTTAGCTGTATCAGCTCCAGACAGACTATGAACTCGAGCAAATTCTCAGTTAAAATACGAACAATCACATCTACTTGTGAAATTCAGAATTCCCTTTGTTAAAGATGAAGTGACAATAAAACAAGACTATTTTACATTAGCTGACTTGCCTTCCACTTTAACTTGGCTATAGTGACTTGAAAGTTGATTTCCTTTGCTGAAAGTAAATCATAGTATTGTTAGACTTGAATGGCCCACTTGATTAAAAAGGCTGTTGCTGTCTCAGAAACTCTAAGATTGTGGAAAACTACAACACAGACCACCTTCCTTTGGAAGAAGATCTTTGAATTCACCATCAGAGCTGCACAGGCTAGACCTCTGAAGACTCATTGCTGTCCTCAGATGCAGCCAGCTAGATAAACACTAAATACTTATGATTTGGAGGTGCCGGTATTGGACTGGGGTATACAGAGTTAAAAATCACACAACACCAGGTTATAGTCCAACAGGTTCAATTGGAAGCACTTGCTTTCGGAATGCCACTCCTTCATCAGGTGGTTGTGCTGACTATAACCTGGTGTTGTGTGATTTTAACTAAATACTTAATTTGTGATTGATCCAGTGAGCATTCTCACTGGATGGGGAAGGAAGTTTCCTGCCTAACACTTTGGTTAGGATTTAGTGCTCACTGACTAGGCCACGTGATTCTGATCTATCTTTTAAAAAGAGCAGCAGAAGCTAATCTGGTGATAAATACTCTAAAAGTACCTGAGACATTATCCAATAAACTATCAAACCAGCTTCAGGCCACTTTTTAAAATTATTTATTTGTGGGCCTTGGGCATTGCTGGCTGACCAGCATTGAAAGCCCAACCCTATTTGCCCCTGAGAAGTGGTGGTGAGCTGCCTTCTTGAATCATTGCAGTCCACTTGCTGTTGGTTGACCCACAATGCCAATAGAAAGGGAATTCCAGGATTTTAGCCCAACAGCTGTGAAGGAACGGCTGTTTGTTTCCAACTCAAGGTGGCAGTGGCTTGGACGGGAACTTGCAGGTGGTGGTGTTCCCAAGTACCTGCTGTCCTTGTCCTTCTAGATGGAAGTGGTCATCGGTTGGGAAGATGCTGTCTAAGGATCTTTGGTGACTTTCTGCGGTGCATCTTGTAGATAGTACACCCTGCTGCTGCTGAGCACTAGTGGTAGAGGGATTAAATGTTTGTAGATGAGGTGCCAATAAAGCAGGTTGTTTTGTCCTGGAAGGTGCCAAGTTGCTTGAGTGTTGTTGGAGCTGCACCCATTCAGGTAAGTGAGGAGTATTCCATCACACTCCTGACTTGTGCCTTGTAGATGGTGGATAGACTTAGGGTGTCAAGAGATGAGTTACTCACCACAGTATCCATAGTCTCTGACATGGTGTTGTATCCACAGTATTTATGTAGTGCGTCGAGTTGAGTTTCTGGTCAATGATAACCCCAAGGATGGTGACAGTGGGGATGGTAATACCGTTGAATATCAAGGGGCGTTGGTTCAAATGTCTTTTATTGTTGATGGTCATTATCTCACATTTGTGTGTCACTTGTCGGCCCAAGCCTGGATATTGACCAGATCTTGTTGCATTTGAGCACGGACTGCTTCAGTATCTGAGGAGTCACGAATGGTGCTGAACACTATGCAATCATCCCCAACTTCTGACCTTATGATAGAGGGAAGGTCATTGATGAAGCAGCTGAAGATTGTTGGGCCCAGGATACTACCCTGAGATGTCCTGGAGCTGAGATGACTGACCCTTCACAACCATAATGATCTTCCTTTGTGCCAGGTATAACTCTAACCAGTGGAGTGTTTGCCCCTGATACCCATTGATTCCAGTTTTGCCAGGGCTCCTTGATGCAATACTCAGTCAAATGTGGCCTTGACGGCAAGGGCCGTTACTCTCACCTCACCTCTGGAATTCAGCTCTTTTGTTCATGTTTGAACCAAGGCTGTAATGAGATAAGGAGCTGAGTGACCCTGGCAAAACCCACACTGGTGTCACTGAGCAAATTGTTGCTGAGCAGGTGTTACTTGATAGCACTGTTGATGACCCCCTTCCATCCTGATGATAGAGAGTTGACTGATTGGGTGGTGAGTGGTGGTTTTGGATTTGTTCTGCTGTTTGTGTACAGAACATACCTGGGCAATTTTCCACATTGTCAGGTAGATGCCAGTGTTGTAACTGTATAGGAAGAGCTTGGCTAGGGAAGCGGCCTGTTCTGGAGCACACATCTTCAGTACTTTTGCCGGAATGTTATCAGGGCCCATTGCCTTTGCAGTATCCAGTGCCTCCAGCCATTTCTTGATATCACATGGAGTGAATCAAATTGGCTAGAGACTGGCAACTGTGATGCCAGGGGCCACTGGAAGAACCTGAGATAGATAATTCACTTGGCACTTCTGACTGAAGATTGTTTCCAATGTATCAGCCTTATGCCAACAAGATAATTATACCCAGAAGGATTATCCCCCAACTGTTCCACTTTATGTTTACCTGGAATTTCCTGACAATTCAACTACAAAAAAACCTTACAACTTACTAAGACTTCATTGCTTTTACCAGAGTATCATCAAGGACACTTGTGATTATGCTATCATGAACCTGGCCAACAACGATGATGACTTTCTTAAGCAATCTATTTTTTTGTACTTGCTTGCAAATTCCTCACAGCTGACTATGTCAAATGTCTTGGTCAGGTCCACAAAGATGGTGCAGAGGCACACGTTCTAGACTTGACATTTCTCCTGGAGAATATCCGGTCAAGATGGCAGCGGAGTAGAACACTCCAACTGGAGCTCCTCAGCTCCTTCCATTTATTTCTCATTTTCTTCTCTTTTTACTCCTCTTTGATCCCCTTGGTTTTCTTTCCAGGGCAGAAGGAATGGAGAAGGCCTGAGCGGTGCAGGGATGGTCAGCAGCCAGGAGGCCCCTGCTGAGCAGGGAAGACCAGTGGCCTGAGGCGCTCATGAAGCAGAGATGGTCAGTGGTTTGGAGGCCCCTGTGGGACAGAGATGGCCAGCATCTGGAGGCCCTCACTGAGCAGAGATGGCAGTGGGGTAGAGGCCCTCACTGAGCAGAGATGGCCAGCAGGGTAGAGGCCCTCTAATCCTGGCAACATCCTTGTAAATCTTTTCTGAACCCATTCAAGTTTCACAACATCTTTCCGATAGAATTTCAAGCAATATTCCAACAGTGGTCTAATCAATGTCCTATACAGTGCAACATGATCTCCCAACTCCTGTACTCAATACTCTGACCAATAATGGAAAGCATACCAAACGCCTTCTTCACTATCGTATCTACTGCGACTCTACTTTCAAAGAGCTATGAACCTGCACTTCAAAGTCTCTTTGTTCAAGACCTTACCATTAAGTGTACAAGTCCTGCTAAGATTTGCTTTCCCAAAATGCAACACCTCACATTTATCTAAATTAAATTCCATCTGCTACTTCTCAGCCCATTGGCCCATATGATCAACATCCCATTATAATCTGAGGTAACTTTCTTCACTGTCCACATCCACTTCCTATTTTGGTGTCATCTACAAACTTACTAATTATACCTCTTATGCTCATATCCAAATCATTTATATAAATGATGAAAAGTCGTGAACCCAGCACTGATCCTTGTGGCACTCCACTGGTCACAGGCCCCTAGTCTGAAAAACAACCCTCCACCGCCACCCTCTGCCTTCCACCTTTAGAGCCAATTCTGTTGCCAAATGGCAAGTTCTCACTGCATTACCTTTTTGTCCTTAATGTATTTATAAAACCCTTTGGATTTTCCTTAACTCTATTTGCGAAAGCTATCTCATGTCCCCTTTTTTGCCCTCCTGATTTCCCTCTTAATTATAGTCCTACTGCCTTTATACGCTTCTAAGGTATCACTCAACCTATCCCATCTATACCTGACAAATGCTTCATTCTTTTTCATGAACAAACTCCCAATTTCTTTAGTCATCCAGCGTTTCCTACACCTACCAGCCTTTCCCTTCACCCTGACAGGAATATACTTTCTCTGTACTCTCGTTATCTAGTTTCTGAAGGCTTCCCATTTTCCAGCTGTCCCTTTACCTGTGAACATCTGCCCTCAATCAGCTTTTGAAAGTTCTTGCCTAATACTGTCAAAATTGGCCTTTCTCCAATTTGGAACTTCAACTGTTAGATCTGGTGTATCCTTTTCCATCACTATTTTAAAACGAATAGAATGATGGTCGCTGGCCTCAAAGTGCTCCCCCACTGGCACCTCAGTTACCCTGCATGCCTTATTTCTCAAGAGTAGATCAGGTTTTGCACCTTCTCTAGTAGGTACATCGACATATTGAATCAGAAAATTTTCTTGTGCACACTTAACAAATTCCTCTCCATCTAAACCCGTAACACTATGGCAGTCCCAGTCTATGTTTGGAAATTTAAAATCCCCTACCACAATCGCCCTATTATTCTTACAGATAACTGAGATGTCTTGAAAAATTTGTTTCACAATTTCCCTCTGACTGTTAGGGCATCTATAATACAATCCCAATAAGGTTTTCATGCCTTTCTTATTTCTCAGTTCCACCCAAATAACTTCCCTGGATGTTGTTGTGGTTCTGTTCGCCGAGCTGGAAGTTTTTGCTGCAAACATTTCGTTCCCTGGCTAGGGAACATCATCAGTGCTATTGGAGCCTCCTGTGAAGCGCTGCTTTGATGTTTCTTCCAGTATTTATAGTGGTTTGTTCTTGCCGCTTCCGGGTGTCAGTTTCAGCTGTAGTGGTTTGTATATGGGGTCCAGGTCCATGTGTCTGTTGATGGAGTTTGTGGATGAATGCCATGCCTCTAGGAATTCCCTGGCTGTTCTCTGTCTGGCTTGTCCTATGATGGTAGTGTTTTCCCAGTCAAATTCATGTTCCTGGTTGTCTGAGTGTATGGCTACTAGGGATAGCTGGTCGTGTCGTTTTGTGGCTAGCTGATGTTCCAGCAAAGAATGAAACATGAAAGCAACAACACCCCCAGATTCTACGGACTACCCAAAGTACACAAACCAGACATCCCACTCAGACCCATAGTATCACTACCAGGGACACCAGCATACAAACTGGCCAAAGAACTACAACAAAAACTGAAACACCCAGTCAGCGGATCCAAACACTCCATACAATCAACACAGGAATTCTTGGACATCATCAGGAATACACACATAGACAAAGAAGAAACCATGGTATCATTCGACGTGACGGCACTGTTCACATCAATTGACAAAACCCTAGCCAGAGAAACAATAGCCAACCTACTGGACATACAAAACAGAACACAGGAGGCCGAACCTATCAACAAGGACGGCATACTTAAACTACTAGACCTGTGCCTCACCACACACTTTACATTCAACAATCAGATATACGAACAAATCAACGGAACACCCATGGGATCACCAATCTCGGGACTCATAGCAGAGGCAGTTATGCAAAGGTTAGAACATACAGTCCTACCACAAATCCAACCCAAACTCTGGATCAGATACGTCGATGACACCTTTGTAATCATCAAAAACACAGAAATAGAAAAAACACACCGAATCATCAACGCCACACTCACAGGAATACGATTCACGAGAGAAGAGGAAAAGGATAGCCAACTCCCATTCCTAGACGTGTTAGTAGAGAGAACACCCAACGGAGAATTCACCACAAGGGTACACAGGAAACCAACACACACAGACCAAGTCCTTAACTATGAAAGTAACCACCCCAACACACACAAACGAAGCTGCATCAGGACACTATTCAAAAGAGCCACAACACACTGCAGTACACCAGAACTGTGAAAAGAGGAAGAGGAACACCTATACAAGGTATTCGCCAAAAACGGATACCCACGCAACTTTATCACCAGATGCCTAAGAGATAGACCACGGAACGAGGACATGCCACAACCAAAAGGACTAGCCACACTACCATACGTCAGGAGCGTCTCAGAACTGACAGCCAGACTACTGCGACCCTTAGGACTCATAACAGCACACAAGCCCACTTCCACACTCAGACAACAACTCACTAGAACAAAGGACCCAATAGCCAGCACGAGCCAAACTAACGTAGTTTACAAAATACCATGCAAGGACTGCACAAAACACTATAAAGGACAAACAGGAAGACAGCTAACAATCCGCATCCATGAACATCAGCTAGCCACAAAACGACACGACCAGCTATCCCTAGTAGCCATACACTCAGACAACCAGGAACATGAATTTGACTGGGAAAACACTACCATCATAGGACAAGCCAGACAGAGAACAGCCAGGGAATTCCTAGAGGCATGGCATTCATCTACAAACTCCATTAACAGACACATGGACCTGGACCCCATATACAAACCACTACAGCTGAAACTGACACCCGGAAGCGGCAAGAACAAACCACTATAAATACCGGAAGAAACATCAAAGCAGCGCTTCACAGGAGGCTCCAATAGCACTGATGATGTTCCCTAGCCAGGGAACGAAACGTTTGCAGCAAAAACTTCCAGCTCGGCGAACAGAACCACAACAACGGACACCCGAGCTACAAATCTTCAATCAGACTTTTCCCTGGATGTATTTCTGGGAATATCCTCCCTCAGTACAGCAGTAATGCTATCGCTTATCAAAAACGCCACTCCCCCTCCTCTCTTGCCTCCCTTTCTATTCTTCCTGTAGCATTTGTATCCTGGAACATTAAGCTGCCAGCCCTGTCCAACCCTGAGACACATTTCCATGATTGCTATGATATCTCAGTCCCATGTTCCTAACCATGCCCTGAGTTCATCTGCCTTCCCTGTTAGGCCCCTTGCATTTGACCGTGGGATTTGTTTTTGTGCTGTACATCCTTATGACTCTATGAGCAAAGGGTTTATTTCTTTGCTGTATGTCTCTGTGACTTTATGATGAAAGAGTCTGTTTCTGTGCTGTACATCTCCATGAGTCTATGACCAAAGGATCTCTTTCTGTGCTGTTCATCTCTATGACTGAAAGATCTGTTTCTGTGTGGTAGATCTCTCTGACCCTATGACCAGAGGGTCTGTTTCTGTGCTGTACATCTCTATGATTCTTTGACCGAAGGATTTGCTTCTTTGCTGCACATCTCTGATTCTCACCGAAGGATTTGTTTCTGCGCTGTACATCCCTATGACTCTATGATCAAAGGTTCTGTTTCCATGCTGTACATCTCTATGACTTTATGACTGAAAGGTCTGTTTCTGTGCTGAACGTCTCTGTGACTCTATGATGAAAGGGTCTGTTTCCATGCTGTACATCTCCATGATTCTATGACCAAAGGATCACTTTCTGGGTTGTACATCTCATGACTGTATAACTGAAGGATCTGTTTGTGTGCAGTACATCTGTCTGACTCTATGACCAAAGGGTCTGTTTCTGTGCTGTACATTTCTATGACTCTACGCTCATCGTACGAGGATCTCTGCTCCTGGTGCAACTAGACAAAGATGGGTGTGTTCTCTTTTCAAAGCCAGCACATGCATTTTTTTCTCTCTCTGCTGTTTGTAGTGTTTCCTGTTTTTTTTTAATTTCAGAATTACAACACCAGTATTTTGCTTCTGTGTTATGTTGCTATCACATTAAGACTTGTTAAAGTTGGAGTGGAAAACGATAGTAACAATAATGAAATTGTTCATTGGATGCTGAGATGGATGCTATTCAATTGCATGTTCTATGAGTCATAGAGTCAAATGGACCCATCGGTCTAACTTGTCCATGCCAACCAGACATTCTAAATTCATCTTGTGCCAAGGGGTGGCACAGTGGTTCAGTGTTAGCACTGCTGCCTCACAGCACCAGGGTCTCAGGTTTGATTCCAGTCTTGGATTACTGTCTGTGTGGAGTTTGCACGTTCTCCCTGTGTCTGCATAGGTTTCCTCTGGGTGGTCCGGTTTCCTCCCACAGTCCAAAGATGTGCAGGTCAGGTGAATTGGTCATGCTAAATGTCCACAGTGTTAGGTGCATTAGTCAGAGGGAAATGGGTGTGAGTGGGTTACTCTTCGAAGGGTAGGTATGGACTGGTTGGGCACTGTGGGGAATCTAATCTAATCAATTGCCAGCATTTGGCCCATATCCCTCTAAACTCTTTCTATTCATATACCCATCCTGATGCCTTTTACATGTTGTAATTTGTACCCGCCTCACCATTTCCTCTGGCAGCTCATTCCATGCACACAACACCGTCTGTGTGAAAAATGTATCCCTTAGGTCCCTTTTATCTTTTTCCCCTCACAAATTAAACCTACATCCTCTAGTTTTGACTCCTCAACCCTTGGAAAAAGACCTTCTTTATTTACCCTCCCCAATGGTCTTGTCTATTTACCCCCTCGTTAGTTCAAACTTCAATCAGATCACCATCAGCCTCAGACACTCTAGTGAAAATAGCTCCATCCTATTCAGCCTCTCCCTATATGTCAAAACCTCCAACACTGGCAACACCTTTATAAATCTTTTCTGCACTGTTTCAAGTTCAATAACATCTTTCCTATAGCAAGGAGACTAAAACCTAATGCAGTATTCCAAAAGTGGCCTAACCAATGTCCTGTGCAGCCACCACATGACATCTCAACTTAATGCACTGACCAATAAAGGCAAGCATACCAAACATTTTCCTCAACATCCTGTCTTCTTGTGACTCAACCTTCAAAGAACTATGAACCTGCTGCCCAAAGTCTCTTTGTTCGACAACATTCTCAAGGACTGTACCATTACGTCTTGCCCTGATTTGCCTTACTAAAATGCCCACCTTATCAAGGTCCTGTTCTTCTTTGAGATAACTTTTTTCACTATCCACCGATTCTGATGTCATTTGCAAACTTAGTAAAAGTTCCACCTATATTCACATTCAAATATTGTTGTGTTTCATGAAGTTGATTCCAGGGATGAGGAACTTCAGTTGCCTAGATAGTTTGGAGAAATCTTAAACGTTTTCCTTGGAGAAGGGAACATTAAGAGTTTTAAAAAAACAAGTTTAGCAGTTGTTAGAGCAATGTTTCCATTTGCTAAAGATGCGTGCTAAGAGGAATCTCTTAACCAACAACATGGTATTTCACCTTTTTAGTTGCAACAAGTCACCTTGAGTGGAGGATTCTACGTAATCAAAGATGGAGGATGGGAAAAAATTGGGACTGTAAGAGCTGCTCCTTTTTTGATGTAATTTCTCTGTTGGAGCTGATTTCCTCAAATTCTAGGAGCTGTAATTACTGTTTTACAAGCTATTGCATTGTTTTGGAACTTTGGATACAAAGAAAAGACACAGTTATAACATTTAAAAGCCATCTAAATGGGTGTATGAATAGGAAAGGTTAACCTGGATATGGGCCAAATGGGACTAGATTAATCTAGGATATCCGGTCAAATTATATCATCAGGTTTGCTGATGATATGACTGTAGTGGGTCTCATCAGCGCAAACACCAAGTCAGCATACAGAGAGGAGGTGCAGCGGTTAACGGACTGGTCCCGAGCCACCAACCTGTCACTGAACATGGATAAGATGAAAGAGACGGTTGTTGACTTCAGGAAGGCACAGAGCAATCACTCTCTGCTGGACATCAATGTCTCCCCTCCATCCTCACCACATTCTACAGAGGGTTCATTGAGAGTACTCTGAGCTGCTGCATCACTGCCTTGTTCGGGAATTGCGCTGTCTCGGATCGTAAAACCCCACAACGGATAGTGAGGACAGCTGAGAAGATCATCATGGTCTCTCTTCCCTCCATTACAGACATTTACACCACACACTGCATCTGAAAGGCTCAGGGCATTGTGGAAGACCCCACACACCCCTCA